>NC_056725.1:784007955-784127955 GCF_019279795.1 Protopterus annectens | reverse complement strand
TGTAACTGAAACCTGGTTCAAGGCTCCTGAGAGCACCCGGCACTATTAGGTTTTACCTCATATCATGCGTTCCGCCCCAAAACCCGGACCACTCCACAAAAGGAGGGGTGTATCCATATTCATAAAGGATACTCACACCTCCAGGTTGGTGGCAACGCATGAAGCTTGAAACCATCCAGGTGCAACTAACAATAGGCAAAACTGCTCTACAAATTGTAGCATGCTACAGGCCACCCTCTCAAACTCAGGAACCCCACACAGCCTTCCTGAAGACACTGGAGGGTATAAATGTATCTCCAAACACCATCATATTGGGTGACTTCAACTACCCGAATATAGACTGGGAACATTACTCAAGCCCTAACTTTCTAGCCCAACGGTTCCTGGAGTTCATAAATTCAAATGCCATGGAACAGCTAGTCACTGTTCCCACGAGAGGAGAAAATATACTAGATCTCATTGTCACAAACATGGGGACAAAATGCTCCACACCGAAGTATATCCCTCATTGGTGAGATCTGATCATAAACTAATCTCACTGGAAATCCACATCCCCCCACCCCAAACAAAAGACCATAGTGAAGAACTTCTCTAAAGCAAACTTCACACTACTCAAGACTGGTGTGGTATCCTTCAAGGCCCCTGAGTCAGAGGAAACCACAACCCAAGCTGCGGAAGCCCTTACAAATGCCTTCTATGAACACCTCCAGGACTGCATGGATCAGGCAATCCCAAATAAAACCAAGACTCTTTCCACAAAGGGCAAACATCCAGTCTGGTGGACCCCAGCCATTAACAAACTTTACAATAAGAGGAGAAAGCTATTACATGATAGAACAAAATCCATAAAAGGGAAGTCACCCTGATCATTATTAGTAAAAAATACGAGCACTCATAAAATCAACTAAGGCCAATTTTGAGAGAAAAATTGCCATGGATTCAAAGGACAATCATAAGGCCTTTTTCAGCTATGTTAGGAACCTGGGTGGAAACTCACAGATATGCTCAGAATTAGTCCAAAATGATACAAAATCACTGAACCCACAGACATTGCCAACATACTGGCAGACAGGTTCAGTGCAAACTTCACCCCTCTCCCCTAAAGGAGAGATAACTATCCCAGCCGAGTGTAGCCTCCCGGACATCTCAAATGCGCAGGTGAAAGCTGCTCTCTCTAAAGCTAAAAACACAGCATCAATGGGACCGGATGGTGTCCCCGGCTGTGTGCTACACGAGCTAAATGAGGAATTAAACCCGCACATAAGGCAGCTGTTTAATCTCAGCCTTACCACAGGATACGTGCCCAAGGAGTGGCGTGACGGCAACTGTGGTCCCACTCCACAAAGGTGGCGCCTCACGGACCCTGGTAATTACCGCCCCATAAGCTTAACAAGTCTAGTCTGCAAAGCTATGGAGAGGATCATAATGGAGCTCATAAACAAAGATATAGGGACTTGCAGACATTGGACCCGACCCAATTTGGCTTTGTCAAGGGAAGATCATGCCTTTTGAACTTGGTCGACTTCTTCAAATAGTCACCAAGGCCATTGATGAGGGAAAGGCAGTCCATACAGCCTACCTTGACCTTGCAAAGGCTTTCGACACAATACCCCACTCGGTATTGTAGAAAAACTTACCAGCTTAAATGTAAACCCATATGTCACAAGATGGGTTGCAAACTGGCTTAAGGACAGAACCCACAGGGTTAGAGTTGCTGGCGCTGTGTCAGACTCCAAGCCGGTCACAAGTGGTGTCCCACAGGGCTCGGTCCTTGGCCCCTATTGTTTGGCATCTACTTCTCAGAAGTACAGGCCAACATGGGAGGACTTTGGCTGACAAAGTTTGCAGATGACTGCAAACTGGGCGCCATAGTGGAAAGTGCATCGGACACTGATATCCTTCAGAAGGGACTCACGGAAACAGATAGCTGGTGCCAGAGCCATGGCCTGAAGTTAAACGCCAAAAATGTATAGTCATACCCTTCGGGAAAAACAAGGTAACCCCAAGCTACCATATAGGTGGCAATCCACTAAGCACAGAAGAGGTTATCAGGGACCTGGGGACCCAGGTTGACAGTGGCCTTTCTTTGACACTCACATTGCTAAAGTGGTTAGAAAGACCTTCTACATTGCCCACCTGATCATGATAGGATTCGCATCCAGATCTAGTGAGGTCATTGTTCCCCTGTACTCTTCACTTATCAGACCAATGATCGAGTACAATGCCCCATTCGGGATGTATCTCACCCGACATCTGCAGCAATTGGAGAGACCCCAAAAGTTCCTCACCAAAAGGATAAAGGGACTCCAAAATCTGTCATATGCTGCCAGATTGAAGAAACTCCAGCTCTATTCAGTCGCATACCGCCTGCTCAGAGGTGACATGTGCCTGACATACAAGGCCATGTCCAACCCGGAATTAATGGACATGCTCCACCTCAAAAATCCAAATCCACCAAAACCACTAGAGCAAGCGACTTAAACCTTAGCACGGATATAAATAGGACGTGCTGGAGGGATAGATTTATCACTCAG
Source organism: Protopterus annectens (assembly GCF_019279795.1). NCBI lineage: Eukaryota > Metazoa > Chordata > Ceratodontiformes > Protopteridae > Protopterus > Protopterus annectens. The sequence continues at coordinate 784,125,421 of NC_056725.1, read as the reverse complement.
AGACTCCCTATGCTGTGGAATAAAATCCCGGTCCATGTGAGGCAGAGCACCTCGCTGACTCTGTTCAAGAGAAATCTAGACCTGTGGATGGGAGATCGTAGGTTTACCCCGGGAATCATCTCTGGGTCACTGCTGGACAGAGGCACAACAAACTAATGGGCACAGTATTTTTTCATATAAGGGGTGGCGTAAGCCACAATAATTTGGGCTAGGCTTATAAATGCCTTAGGGCAGATAGCCTAGTATAAACCTATGAACCTATGAACCTATGAACTATGAACAAATCTTCTCCCTATGCACGCTGCTTGAGAAACTTGTCTTACCCTGTCATTGTTACATTTGTGACCTACTTCTTTTTCAAATCGTTTTCCAGAAGTCTAATTCCTCCACCTCCCCTTTCTTTGAATAATTTTACCTATTTTGCAATGGATGACATGGATCAAATCAATTTAGTAACTTTCTGTTAGAAAAATGTGTACTTAAACATATATGAACTGCTAGTTTAAAAGCAAATAGTATGTAATGCATTTTATTCTATTTTACAATATGGCAGTAAGAATGATCTTACATGTAATTGCTTGAAGCTTTGGAGCTGCAGTGTGATTGAACTCTGACCCTGGCAGTAGCCAGCTCAGCTAGCTTATGTTTTTCACTAATGATTATCTGCTGGGTCAGGAAAATGGATGTATAAGGCATTGAATCTTTTCTTCCTTCCTCTGAGATAGTTGGCCTTGTGAATATTATCAGCACAGCTGCTAAAAGTAATGTTGCGAGAAGAACAAAGAAGCGTATTACAAGACTGAACTAACTATTGTATTCGAGCAGGACTGAAACCTTGAAAGAATAACATTTACAGAAAGACTGAGCCTCCTGTGTTGTCCTAATTTGTTTTTATTTAACAGTTTGGTCCTTCGGACCGGAAGCCCTCGACAGCTGCAGATCAGAGTGTACCGGTGGTCGAATACTGCGCAGGAGAAGCTACCGAAATGGTTCTTCTTGAAGCACAAAGACCTCCGACTGAATTGTCGTTTTGAGAGGCTGGCCACTTTTCTGATCTGTGGCCGAAGAGCGGTCTCGAACTGGTGGACCCAAGAGGCTCAGGTAGGAAGATTTTTGCCTTTTTTCTGTTTTAGATCAGGGACTAGGTTACAGTAAATGTTACTGTCATAGATTTGTTGTACAGATCAGGGACATAAGAAGTTACTGTATATTTTGTCATAGATCAGGGAAACAGAATAAGGTAGGCAGTTATTCTAGAAAAACTGTGTAAGAAACCAAGATACCACGTGGTAAGAAAAGGGTTATGTAACAGTCTTCTTTAGACATGGGAAATCAGTGCACTAAAAAATCGCAAGATCCGCCCCTAACTGATGACGCAAAATATATGCAATTACAACGAGCAGATAACATAAGGTATTACACAAAATGGGTTAATAAATACGAATTTGACGGTAAACTAAATAAAATTTCGTTAGTTAAACTTTTAAAACAGCTTAAATCTGACGCAGAAGGTCAGGCAAAAAAACAACGACAGTTAGGCATTCCTCAGGCACACAGGTGGATTGAGGAAGTGAACCGAAGGGAACAAAAAATTAAAAATGCGAAAGCATTATTTTTAGACAAAGAGAATAATAATACAGTAATAGCGATGGCCCCTCCCCCTCCGCCCCCTCCAATACCCTTTTTAGGATATGAAGCAGGAGGACAAGCTAGTCCATCTCCACGTTATCCTGAAGTTGCAGGGACACTGAAACCATTCGTTAGAGAACCTATTGAAACTAGGTCCCGGACACGTAAAACACTTAGGGACACAGATTTATATCAAATAGGGAGAGACTCACTAGAAGAGAGCGAAGAAATCTGTCCACTAATCGAGGTACCAAATCCTCAGGCAGGACAGGAAGGGCAGGACCCAACTCTCCTAGTGTATAGACCATGGACACCAGAAGATATTCGGAAAGCTACAGAGGGAATCCCTCACCCGAAAATTAATCATAAAAAGTTTATACAAGATTTACAAGGTATGAGACTAAGTTACCATTTAAATGGGGAAGAAGTAGAGAAGGTAGTTAGACAAATTATAGGTCCAGACTGGCACATGATTTGTGGCACCTGGAACGCTCGTGACGCACAACTTAAGCCACTCCTACATAGTGACGCAGAATTAGACACCAGAGTGAAAGGTCTTACAGACCGAATCTCTGAAAAATGGAAACCAAGAGCAGATTGGACTTGCATTAATCAATGCATACAACAAGATAATGAAACTGTAGATGGATACTATGGTAGATTATTGGAATGTTTCAATAACCATAGTGGCATGACTATTCCTGAAAGTCAGACGAATGATAGTGCATATGAACAGCAACTGAAAAATGCATTTTTGAAAGGTTGCATTGCCCCCATCAGTAGCTTTATTACAAAGCATATGATAGATCACCGAACAAGTAGGCTACAAGCCTTACTTGAATATGCTAGACATGCTGAAAGACACTTTAATAGTAAAAAGATAAAGAAAACACAGGTCTTCACAGCTGAAGACGGAGCAGAAGTCTTTGTAGTACAATCAAAAAGGGTAAGAAAAATACCCAGGGTAATAAACAATCTGACAAAAAGTCAGAGGATTTTGAAGAGAGAAAAAAGAAAGGTGAGTGCTTTAAGTGCGGTAAAAAAGGACATTTAGCAAGGGATTGCAGGCTAAATAAAAAGGCGACTACAGAAAATAAAGATAAAGGTGATGAGGACTGACTATATTATAGTGATGACAATCAAAAATCATCAGGAAAGGTTAATAGACAAAAAGCAAATGTAAATGTAGTGGAAGGAACAGAGGAAGTGCAAGCATATGTAGAGGATGAAGAAAGTGAAGTTTTAGACTTAGCATTGTTGAGCTTGGAGCTCTATTTGGCAGACACAAAACTGGAAGTTACACTTCTGGTGGAAGGAAGGGAAGTGAAATTCTTGTGCGACTCAGGAGCGTCACGAACTTTGATACACCCTTCAAAGTTACCAGAACACTCTGAATCACCTGACTACATATTAGTAAAATCAGCAAATGGACAGCTATACAGGGAACCACTCTCCCATGATATAGAATAACTGACTCTGTTTCAGGTATGACTCAGAAAAGTAAAATTGTAGTTTCTGCAAAATGTCCAGTAAACTTACTGGGAAGAAACCTTATGCAGATATTTGGCATAGCAGTAGTTCCTACTATGCAGGGTATGGAAGCACAAAGACAAATGGATAATTTTGTGGTGCGATCGGAGGGTGAAGCCTTTTATTGGTACAGCCAGGATCTAGTTATGACTGGTCCAGGGGCGGTAACCGAAGAACTGATGAACGTAGCCATCAGTAAAGTTCCCTCTCTTGACACTGACCAACAGCATTTGTTACATTGTACTCTATACTACTGTAGTATGCCAGGACCCGATAAGGAATATGAGCAAGAGTTGTTCAAAAATCCTGCTAATAGCCTAGTGTTACGAACTTTATATTGGGATACTGAGGGAAACAGTGTAGTAAGCTGTTCATTACCTCAAGAATTCATGAAACTGTACAAATCCAATAGACTGCCACATGTCAGCTTGACAAAAAACAAAAATGTGAGATGGGCAGACCTAGGAGAAAAAGTAACAAAATGGGAAAAACAAACTGATTTAGAATTATCAGAACAGGGAGTACAGAAAAAGAAATTGAATTGGTTAACACAGACACGTCCAGCTGTACACTTACAACATAGTGAAGACAGCTGATTGGCATTCTTGTTAGAAGAAGAAGAAAAAGCCTTGTGCGATATACCAAACATTCTTTGGTCAACAGGGAAATCAGATGTAGGGCTTATTCAGACAGCAGGTCCAGTAACCATTACACCAAAATCAGCATTTAGACCACAAAAAAGACAATGTCCCCTTGAGGAAGGTTGCAGGGCAGGGAATCAAGCCTATAATAGCAGCATTACTCAAGGAAGGAGTACTGGTAGAATCTCTAGATTCACCATGTAATACCCCTCTATTTCCTGTTAAAAAAGCAAACGGGGAATGGCGGATGGTACAGGATTTACAAGCCGTAAACAATGCAATAATACCCAGAGCACCTACGGTGCCAGACCCACACACCTTGTTGAATGATTTGAAGCCACAACAAAAATATTTTACTGTGGTAGATATAAGCAATGCTTTCTTTTCAATACCTATACATCCTGATAGCCAGTATTGGTTTGCATTTACATTTCAGGGTAAAAGATATACCTATACTCGGCTATCACAGGGATATTGCGAAAGTCCAATGATATTTGCACAAGAAATGGCTAGCAACCTGGCGGGATTTACTCCACCAGGGGGTAGTCAGATTCTACTTTATGTAGATGACATCCTGCTAGCAGCCCCCACCCAGCAACAATGCAGGGAAGATACAATAGCATTATTGAAATTTCTAGCAGCACAAGGACACAAAGTAAACAAACACAAGTTACAACTTTGGAGAAAACAGGTTAGATACCTAGGATATGTAATATCCAAAGAAGGTAGAATACTAGATGAGGATAGAAAAACAGCAATTTTACAGGCACCTAAACCAACAACCAAGAAGGAAATGATGTCCTTCTTGGGAACGACTAATTTTTGTCGAAGTTGGATATCGAACTATGCTTTAGAATCTGCTCCATTGGCTGATTTAATATATAAAACACCAATGGAAGCACAAGATGTATTACAATGGACACCTGGAGCAGAAACAGCTTTCTGCAGACTAAAACAATTGATAGCTTCATCATTAGTTTTAGGACTTCCAAATTACCACAAAAGATTTTTCCAAACCGTAGATTGTAAACAGGGATACATGACGTCAGTTCTGACGCAACAGCATGGAAGTAAGCAACGCCCCATAGCTTACTATTCATCGCAGTTAGATCCAGTGGCACGGTCATTGCCACATTGTGTACAAGCAGTAGTCGCAGCTGCAATGGCAGTACAGGCTTCGGCCTCAGTGGTGTTATTCCACCCTCTCACTTTGAGAGTGCCTCATGCAGTCGCGATAATTTTACTGCAAGAGAAAATAGCACATCTATCTCCTGCTAGGCATCTTTCTTGTATGACCAAACTGCTGAGCCAACCTCATATGGTAATTGAACGTTGTACAACATTAAATCCATCAACGTTACTTCCGACTCCTGTGGATGGCACACCACACAGTTGCCTGCAGGAAACTGAGCAAATAACTTTGCCCAGACAAGATCTTACTGATATGCCCTTGGATGATGCCGAGGTGACATTTTATGTGGATGGATCATGCAGGAAGGGTCCTACAGGAAAGAATCTAGTAGGGTATGCAGTAGTCACAGACACAGAGATTTTAGAAGCCCAACCCCTACAGCATAACCTGTCTGCTCAAGCGGCAGAATTGATAGCCTTGACACGAGCTTGCACTCTAGCGAAAGACAAATGTGTGAACATATATACTGACAGTCAGTATGCTTTCTCTACAGTGCATGTTTTTGCGCAGCAATGGAAGAATAGGGGAATGATAACATCTACTGGCAAACCGATTAATCATGCGCAACTTATTTTGAATTTATTAGATTCTATTCAGTTACCTACCAAAGTAGCTATTTGTAAATGTGTAGCTCATACGAAACAACAGGATTCGATTTCAAAAGGTAATGCACGAGCTGATGCAGCTGCAAAGCAAGCAGCGTCAGACTCAGAAACTTTACTTTTGAATGAGGAATTACAACCATCTGAGATTTTAGATTTAGAAATGTTAAAAACAATGCAGACATTAGCTACAAAAGCAGAGAAACAGAAATGGGAAAGACGAGGTGCAATCCTGGAAAATAGACTGTACATCTCCAAGGAGAGAAAGCCAATATTGCCATCTAATTTATTTAGATATGCAGCTTTGTTGAGCCATGGGCAGAGCCATGTCTCAACAGGGGGGATGGTACAGTTAGTAAATCGAATATTCCAAACATACGGGTTTATGAATTACACACAAAAATTCTGTGCAGCATGTCATATTTGTAACAAACATCATGCACAAGGAGCATTCAAACCCAAGCAAGGGAGTTTTCCTACACCACCATATCCGTTCCATACTATCTGTATGGACTTCATAGAGCTGAGTAAATGTGAAGGGAAAACATACTGTTTAGTGATTATAGACATGTTTTCCAAATGGGTAAAAGCTTTTCCAACTAAAAATCCGGATGCAGCAACAGTGGCAAAGGCCCTAGTAAAAGAAATAATTCCTAGATTTGGCATACCAGAAAGAATCTATAGTGACAATGGGACACACTTTGTCAACCAGACAATACAGCAACTTGGGAGATTCTTTGGGATCTCTTTGAAGAATCATTGTGCTTACCACCCAAAGTCTGCAGGACTGGTGGAAATGTACAATGGAATTTTGAAAAATAAGTTAAGGAAATTGATGAGTGAGACACAAAAGAATTGGATTTGCTGTTTGCCTTTGGCACTGCTGAGCATGAGAACAGTTCCAAATGTAAAGGGCCTGACCCCCTTTGAAGTGATATTTGGAAGGGCATATTATGTGCTACAGTGGAAAGCTCTCATGCCTGCAGAGCTGGAGGCTGACAGCTCATTAGCTAATTACATGAGGAAATTGTTAACCAATAAGACTGTTTTGCAGTTGAACTCTTTTTCAGATAAAGAACAAACGAGACTGGAAGCGGTGTTGACCCCAGGGTCCTGGGTTTGGTTGAAGGTCATCAAGAAGAAGAATTGGACAAGTCTGAAGTGGGAAGGTCCATACCAGGTACTGTTGGCGACGCCTACTGCAGTAAAGGTTACTGAGAGGTCGTCCTGGGTCCACCTGACGCACTGTAAACCGGTAAAGAACTTTCAGCTTGATAAACATTTTGTGACTGATACACTACAAAGGCAGGATGGCCAAGAGCAAAGTGAATAAAAATGCAAACCAACCCCGAAGATATTGTTTAACCATCTTGCTAATTATACACCTATTGACTATGATTGTGGTGACTTTCCTTTTGTTGTGGTTTTTCCTGCATATAACCACACATTGAAAGTGGTGAAACGTGATGAACTGTCTATAGACTGGCATCCAAACTTTAACACATACCTGGCTATGAAGCGTGTATATGTAGAGACTATGAACGTTTCAAACTGCTGGGTTTGTACTGCTATACCAACAGCATATGGAGGACTGTTGATGTCCGCTGTCCCCTTGGGGATAAATGAGACTTGGGAAAATTTACTTTTTGATACAGGTTCTGTGAGATCACAGGACAAAATCGCATTGTATTTGCCTATTACACAGAGAGGAATTGTTTGTTTCTTTAAAAATGATATACTCCAAGTTGGTTGGAGTAATTGTAACATAACTGTATCTTATAAATGCTATATTAAGGCCAAAGATAAAAGTACTAGTTGTAGCACTAATTATGATTCGTATTCGAGCTTAATGAAAACAACGATAAAAGATGTGCAGAAAAATCCTGAATTGCATAAACAATTGTCTGTTATAGACAAGAAAATGTTTCATTCAGAGTTAACCCGCATCAGTATTAAAGTAGAAAACTGTTATTTTGTTTGTGGGAAAAAAGCATATAAATGGTTACCTGAGAATTGGTCTGGCAGTTGTTTTTTTGAGTTATCTGATTCCAGCTATAAGGCATACTGCAGAATTACCTCTAGGTAAGATACAAAACGTAAGAGATGTAGCTCAAAGAACTGGGAATTCAGTCGAGAAACCTGATAATCCAGTGGGTAAGATCGAAGCTGGCTGGAAGGATCATCCATCCGTGAAAGATAAAGAAAAATTGACTCATATGGACTTGAGTGACAGTGTTATATCCTGGGCTGAAATATTCCAAGCCTATGGAGCAGTCAAATCAATCTGGGAGCTGAGAAAATTGTCAAAGCTTCTCGAAGTAATGAGTAATGCAACTTTTCCCACTCTCGAACTTGTGACTGATGAAATGAATGCAATGAGAACTGTCGTGCTACAAAACCGAATGGCTCTTGACTTCACCCTAGCGGCGAGAGGTGGTACGTGCGCGCTTATCAAAGAAGAATGCTGTGCGTTTATACCAGATAATAAGCATGAGATCAATGACCACCTAGAGGTAATACAGCAGGTATCGGCCATGACTGAACCAGGCCCAAACCCACTGATGAACTTTTTCCAGAATCTATTTGGTGGGTGGGGTTCAATCCTAATGAATATCTTGATTGCTATTTGTGTTGTTTTGCTCTTATTAGGAGCATGTGTCTGTTGTGGGATTCCCTGTATGAAAAGATTAGTCAGAGAATTTGTTGATATATCTGTAACCGAGACTATGTACCAAGACATTGAGTTGGATCTATTAGTTCCAAATGAAATTCTTTCTGAAATATAAAACAAATGACTTGCCTAGTTAAAAGTCCTTAAAGGAGGAGGCTAGGGAACGATATGATATTGTTTATGTTTCTGAATAGAATAAAAAGTATTAAAAGGAGGGAAAATGTTAGAAAAATGTGTACTTAAACATATATGAAGTGCTAGTTTAAAAGCAAATAGTATGTAATGCATTTTATTCTATTTTACAATATGGCAGTAAGAATGATCTTACATGTAATTGCTTGAAGCTTTGGAGCTGCAGTGTGATTGAACTCTGACCCTGGCAGTAGCCAGCTCAGCTAGCTTATGTTTTTCACTAATGATTATCTGTTGGGTCAGGAAAATTAATGTATAAGGCATTGAATCTTTTCTTCCTTCCTCTGAGATAGTTGGCCTTGTGAATATTATCAGCACAGCTGCTAAAAGTAATGTTGCGAGAAGAACAAAGAAGCGTATTACAAGACTGAACTGACTATTGTATTCGAGCAGGACTGAAACCCTGAAAGAATAACATTTACAGAAAGACATTATAACTGACCAGGTGCTTTGCAAGGCTGTATTATTCTCATGGGAAAACTTTTAAAAAGTATAACCTCAGCACTTTCTTATGAACAGAATATTGTAGACTATAGTGATGCAGGTGTCCTGTGACTGACCACGTCAGTAAGGTGGGCATAGCTTGAATGTATAGTGTATAAAATGAAGAGTATTTCCTGTATCATGCCAGACAGAATTCTATACTTGTACTGTATGGTTTTTTGCCTCCTGGTGTACACTAGTAAAGTTTCTTGCATCTGAGCCTCCTGTGTTGTCCTAATTTGTTTTTATTTAACACTTTCATCAGCCTGATTTTGGCCTTTAATATTATATTCCAAATTCTGAAAATAATAAGCTTGGAAACGGGAACTGTTTGTTTCCTTTCTTGCTGACAGGAAACAGAACACTCAACTCTGCAGCACTATCTTCATGCATGGATTTAACTCACTACAGCAGTACTAAAGATTGTATGGTAATGAACTCAGACATGCTAAGCTTATATATATATATATATATATATATATATATATATATATATATATATATATGCACAAACACACACACACACACACACACACACACACACACACATTCCCTTGAGAAGGCCTTAACTAATGCAATAATTCTAAACTTGAAATTACATAGCCTGCTCAAAGTTATTCTTTTTACACAACTAGTACAGTTAAGCGTGTGCCCCTTGGAAGCAGACTAAGCAATAAACAGTAAACTAATTTTACGTAAGGCACCCTTTTATGACAACCGTATGGTTTCAAGTACAAAATGGTTGCATGTCTACTTATTTTACAGATTTGAAGTTAGACATTTTACAAGAAACATATGTTGAAATATAAAACTTAAATAAAAAAGAAACCAGACAATTAAAGCATTATTCCAGAGAAATAATACAGACAAGTCTGACCTAGACAGATTGAAAATTCCTAGGAGGAAATCATTTTTATACAACTTTCATTTTACAAAAAAACTATTTACTTACAATTTTGGTCAAAATTTCACTGGAGATCCATGGACAAATTGTTTTTAAACATTCACAGTAATAAAAACAAATAAACCAGTTTTGTAGATTGCATTTGTCACAAGTTACTGAAGCTTTATGTTGAATAGTGTGGATATGCACATGCAGTGCTCTAGAAAACCAAAATGATTGTCAGATTATCAGCTAGTCAGTCTCCTAGCAGTTCACAAAATAAAGCAGATATTAATTTATTTCTGGTGTGAGAAAGCCAACAAAATCTCTTATTCTCCAAACTAGCCTATCCATTCACATACAATTTAATTAGGTCTCTTTATTTGTACACTCTCCCTTCTGGCCACGTAGATGACACAAATCATTATCAGTAGTCACTGACTACATTTGTGTTCTGGAATGCAGCCCAAAGACCATGCCTTCATACCTATGTATGTTATATGTAGCTTCCCAAGGTGGAAAGATGACATTTTAAATCTACAGTTAATCGTGACAAGGGGAAATGTCAATGACTGTGAAGAGTGACAGGAAATCACAGCACTGCAATTCTGTGTATTCTTAAAAGGTTTTGTTTCCACACATGTAGTGCTCTTCACAGGATTCATTTTAAGAACGCTCTCTCTCTCTCTCTGGGGAACACTTCCTAGGCCATTAAGAAGGTCATCACATACATGGTCCACATTTTTGATTGAATGATTGAATTTTCAGACCATTTTGAGTATGATGTAAAACAGTGGCCCTTTTACCAAGACAATAAGCAAATTTGCTATATGAAGTAAACTCAGAAGGGTCCAACTACTTCTTCATTTGAAACATTTTTGTAATTCATGAACAGCTCTGCAGTTCCCCTGGAGGAAACAATCGTCCACTCCAAGGGAGATATTAAGACACAGTCTTGGTGTTTAAAAGATACAAAATGACGCTACAGGTATGACATTACATGTAACATCTACTATAAAGACTTGTAATGCACTTTCTGAACAAGTGACTCAGCAGGTTTTGCTTGCCTGTTAAAATGCCTTCAATCAGTAGGTATAATGTTAGATTTTTATCTTATACATTTATTAACTCAGTAAGCTCACAGGATACAAGTGTCCCCTTTCAGCAGTGGCCAAGAAGTATTACCTGGTTAAATCAATTGCACACAGTTGTACAGCTGGTGGAAGGAAACAAACCCTGTACCCGGGGATAGAGGAATCAGCTAGTTAACAGAGCCTTAATTCTCTGCACTATTTTAATCTGCAATTAATGCTTGACAAGGGGACATGTATAAAGGACCGATAATTTTTGTTTTAGGTCACTAGATGGTTTTGCACAGAAATCCTTAGCTAATGTTAGTTCATATGTGCCCTTGATCAAGATTTTTAAGGGCCAGGGCACTAACTAAAAGAATTATCTGTGTTATGCCCCAGTTCTGGAAATTAGAATAAATGATCCAAGCTCTTGGCCACAAGTGGCTTCTTAATCCTGCCATGTAAATGAGTTACACATGCTCTAAGCCATTATCTTCTAACAGATAATGAAAAGTACATTTGTATACACTTACCATAAATGTAGATGTTCGAGTGTATTCACTGTTGCAGTCATGACATTTGGGTTATCTGCTTGCAGGTAGCCCTCAGTCGGCCTGATTAACAAAGTCTTGGGTCCTGCGTCGGTTGCTGTCCCTTCTTTCATGACGTCAGGTCGTCAGGGGTATAAAACATGCAGCAGACACCATTACATCAGTTTTTCTTGACCCAGATGTCAGGTGCCTCCCTAATGGGGAGAAATTAAATATAAAAGTACAATGATATACCTCCAACAAAAAAGCAAATACACCAAAAAGGCTTTTAAGCATAGTAAAGGAAAGTAGAGGTACAGCCAAAAGAAGTTAGGGAGCTGGAGGGAGAGTAACCAGGACTGCAACAGTGAATACACTCGAACATCTACATTTACGGTAAGTGTACACAACTGTACTATGTTCTTTGTGTTTCACTGTTGCAGTCATTACATTTGGGTAGATTCCCAAAGCTATGGTTGGGAGGAGGAATTTAGATAGCATTAGGACCAGCTATAAGGTCCTGCAAGACTGCAGTGGCAAAGCCAGCTCTGCATTTAGAGAAAATTGGCAAAGGATAATGCTTGGTGAAAGTATGTACCGAACTCCAGGTAACAGCTTCCAGGATGTCCCTGGTAGGGACGTCTCTGAGAAAGGCTGTAGAGGTAGATGCAGCCCTGCTGGAATGAGGTCTGATCCCCTGGGGGATAGGTTTTCCATGGTGCTTATAGCAGAAATGAATGCAATGGCCTATACATTTGGAAATGGTTTGCTTTGAAATAGCCTTCCCCTCTGCTCCTGCAGCAAATGCCACCAGCAGTTGTTCAGATTTCCTTTGAGGTTTAGTCCTAAGTAGAATCTAAGTTGCTGTGCACATCTAAGGACTGCAGTATCCATTCCCCTTTATTCTGTGGATTGGGAAAGAATGTTGGAAAATGAATGGACTGATCAAGAGCCACACTGGATACCACCATGGGCATGAAGGATGGGTTGGTTCTGAGGGACACCCTGTCCGCATGAAAAATGATAAAAGGCTTCACTGCCATAAGGGCCTGTAATTCAGATACCCTTCTAGCTGAAGTGATTGCTAAAAGGAAAGCTCTTTTCCAAGAAAGAAATTTTAAGTCTGCAGTAGCAGCTGGCTAGAAAGGAGGTAAAGTGAGTTTCTCCAAAATAAAGTTAATGTCCCAGGCTGGGGTTGGAGCTCTCCTGGGTGGTCTCAAATGTTTGGCACCTCTGAGGAACTGCTTGAGCAGTGGATGAGAGAAGAGGGGAGGTTCTGTGTTATAATGAGCTGAAATGGCTAAGGCGGGGATTGTAATGGAGGAAAATGACAGGCCCTTGTGAAGCATCTCAGTTAAGTATTGTAAAATATGAGGTAAATTGGGCACTGCTGTGCTCATCCCTTGAGATTGGTTCCAGGCACAGAATTCCTTTCCATTTTTAAAGCAAAAGATTTTTTAGTATTAGGCCTCCTTGCCTCTAAAATGATATCCATCACAGGTTTACTGAGGGATTGTAAAGGAGAGATTATGTAATTAGCCAGGCTGTAAGGTTCAGTGTTAGAAGCAGAGGGTGCAGAATCTGGTTCTCCTGCTGAGACAACAGGGAAGGTGTCTGAGGCAGGTGCCATGGGGATAACCGTGACACACTGCACAGGAGGGGGTACCAGTGTTGGTGCGGCCAGTCTGAAACAATCAAAATCATACTTGGTTTGTCCCATTTGATTTTTAGTAGTGCTTTGGAGAGCAGAGGCAGAGGGAGAAAGGCATAGACTGATAGGTTTTTCCAGCTGAACGACAGAGCATCCACTTTACAGGCTTGTTTGTGGGGAGTCCTTGTGCAAAACTTGTCCAATCAGTACTTCTGGGGAGAGGCAAACAGGTCTATATCTGGGCTCCCCCATTTGCTTGTCAATATGTTGAAAATAAAGAAGTTATGTACCTACCATAACGTTCCATGTTAGTTGTCTTCTTCTCGCCTTTTTTCTTGCTGGTTGGGTTTGGAGCCGATCCTCGGCTCCGACTTGGCCATCTTCAAAAGCTCGAGAGCTGCTTACTGGCTCGAGGCCCCTCTATATCCCATAATACCTGGCGCCACCCAGATCTCGTTTGGTAAGTCTAACAGCAGACATAATAATAAAGGAATCCTATCCTAGAATGCATAAATCCTACTGGAGAGACTACTAGTTAGAAAGGAATAGCCAGAGAAGACTCAGCCAGCGAAAAATCAAGAACTCTTCTCTGTCCACTAGGATAGGGGGATGGAGGGTGTGATGCAAGAAAGAAGGCGTGAAGAAGACAACTAACATGGAACGTTATGGTAGGTACATAACTTCTTTATGTTAAGTTGTCTATCTCACCTTCATTCTTGCTGGTTGTGACAGCGTCCCTAGCACCTAAAATCCTGGGTGGCTCATCGGAAAAGACTCTTCAGAACAGTGGAACCAAAATCAGCTCTGCTCCTGGAAACCAAATCCAACTTGTAATGCGAAATGAAAGTATGTGGGTTGGCCCATGTAGCCGCAGCACAAATACATTCCATGGGCAACCTAGTCTGAAAGGCCACCGAAGTAGCTGAAGCTCTGGTGGAGTGACCTTTTGGTTTAACTGGCAATTCTTTCTTCCTCAGTTGATATATGAATGTGATGATAGAAGTCAACCACCTGGATAAGGTTACCTTGGAGACCGGAAGACCTTGTTTACCTACTGCATAAGACAGGAAAAGTTGATCTGATTTTCTAATGTCCTTGGTTCTATGCAAATAAAAGCGTAGCTGCCTGTGAACATCTAACTGGTGCAACTTATATTCTGCCCTGTTGGAGTAGTTAGGGAAAAACACAGGAAGGTCTATGGACTGATTCAAGTTACTCTCTGAAGAGACCTTAGGAAAGAAGGATGGATTAGTCCTAAGAGCAACCCTGTCATTGTGGAACACGAGGTATGGGGGACGGATAGAAAGAGCCTGTAGTTCCGAAACTCTTCTGGCTGAAGTAATAGCTACCAGAAAAAGGGTTTTCCAAGATAAGAACTTCAATGAACAAGAAGCTGCAGGTTCAAAAGGGGGCAAAATTAGAGAAGCTAAAATCAAATTTAGATCCCACGGTGGTGGAGGATCTCTCACTGGGGGCCTGAGCAGAGTGGTGCCTTTGAGAAAAGCTTTACACAGCTTATGAGACATGATATTGTTTTCCGACAGGCCAATGTGAAAAAATGAAATTGCAGCTAACTGAACTCTAATTGTAACGGAAGCGGACCTAGCATGGAAAAGTTCCACAAGAAATTCCAAAATGTAGTGTACAGGGGCTGAAAAGGGGTCTATACTTTTAGCCTCTGCCCAGGAAGAAAAACATTTCCACTTATTAGCATAAGTTTTTCTAGTCGTAGACTTGTGTGATGACAAAATTATTTTGCACGCAGAGGGGGAGATATCTGGAAGCCTGGCTAAAGTTGGAAGTGGAGGAACCAAGCCGTGAGCTGGAGAGAGCATAGGGATTGGTGCAGCCTGCCCGACTGATGAATCAGGAGGTCTGGAACTAAGTCCAGAGTCCAAGGCTGCTCAAGAAGATAGCGATGCAGGAATGGGAACCATATTTGTCGAGCCAGTAAGGAGCAATGAGGATCATTTTGCAACCCAATACAGTAGCTTTATGAATTAGCTTCGGGATTAGGGGAAAAGGAGGGAATGCATAAAGAAGTCCCTGAGGCCAATCATGGACTAGAGCATCTCTGGGGGAATGTCCAGGAAGTGGAAGGAGAGAGAAGAAATTGCTGCACTTGCTGTTGAAGGGAGTTGCAAAAAGGTTGCAGCAAGGTTGGCCCCATTTGCAGAAGATTTGGTCCGCAACTACCTGGTTCAGAGACCACTCGTGAGGCATGAGAATTGCTCTGCTCAGTCTGTCTGCTATGACGTTGGACCTCCCACGGATGTGCACTGCAATCAGAAACCGTTGGGAAGAGATCGCCCACTGCCAGAGTCTGAGTGCTTCTCGACATAGGGGGTAGGACCTGGTCCGCCCTGCTTGTTGATGTACCACACTACAGACTGTCCGTTTGAATTGCAATGGTCCTGGTAGGAAGAGAGTCCTGAAGAGCCTGCAACGCTAAAAGCATGGCCCTCATCTCCAAGGCATTTATGTGCAGATGGTACTCGAGAGGTTGCCAGGTGCCTTGGACTGTTCTGCCCTGATAATGCCCCCGCCAACCGATCAGGGAGACATCTGTGGTCACCGTAGCAACTGTAGGGAGGAAAACAAATGGTCTGCCGTGGAGCATTGATGTGGAGACCATCCACCACGCAAGGTGCTTCTTGCATGCTTGTGTGATCATAATCATGTAAGACATGGGAAGCTCCTGGAAGGACGATTGGGTGAAAAGAAGCCACTGGAGAATCCTCATGTGAAAACGAGCTAGAGGGACAAGTATGATCACTGCTGCCATGAGACCCAGAGTTTGAAGGACAAACCTGGCTTGAATTCTTTTGCATGCTAATAAAACCTTCACATGCTGATGAATCACTAACACCCTGTCTGGTGGGAGGCTCGCTAACATGTCTTTGGTACTTAAATTTGCACCTATAAAGGTGAGAGACTGACAGGGCGACAATGCAGACTTTTCGAAATTTATTGCGATACCTAGCCTGGAGCAAGTGTCGATAGTGCAGTCTCTGGCTCGCAGAAGGTGATGTCTGGTGGTAGCAGTGAGGAGCCAGTCATCGAGATATGGAAACACCTGGAATCCTTTCAGTCTCAGGTGAGCGGTAACTACTGCCATACATTTGGTAAGCACTCTGGGGGCTGTGGTGAGACCAAAGGGTAGAGCTCTGAACTGATAATGGCTGGCTCCCAGCCGGAAGTGAAGGAATCTTCTGCAGCGTCTGTACATTTTGATGTGGTAGTACGCATCCTGAAGATCTATAGAGTATATCCAATTGTCCTGACCCAGGAAGGGCAAAATGGACTGTAGCGTGACCATCCGGATTTTCGTTCTTTGTACAGACCTGTTCAGTCTGCTGAGATCCAGAATGGGTCTCCAGTCCCCTGTCTTTTTTGGTACCAAAAAGGACCTTGAGTAAATTCCGGATCCTTGTTGGTCTGCTGGGACTTGCTGGATGGCCCTTTTTCCTAGCAGTTTTGAGACTTCTTGCATTGCTTGGTCCCTTAGATTGGGT
Organism: Protopterus annectens; assembly: GCF_019279795.1. Taxonomy (NCBI): domain Eukaryota; kingdom Metazoa; phylum Chordata; order Ceratodontiformes; family Protopteridae; genus Protopterus; species Protopterus annectens. The sequence continues at coordinate 784,108,829 of NC_056725.1, read as the reverse complement.
GCAACGTCTGGAAGGGACTTGTTTGACCTTAAGGGGGTGCGAACAAAGGGAATTCTGTAGCCTCTGGATATGATGGACTGTACCCATTTGTCTTGTGTTAAGTCTTGCCAGGCTCTTGGGTACAGCGATAATCTTCCCCCGACTGCCTCCAGAGGTGGGCAGCCGGGCAACCCTTCAGGGATGCTGGAAGGGCTTTTCAGAGAAAGATTCTCTGCTACCCTGATTTTGCGGACCCCCTCTGCCATGAGGGTGACTTCCGTTATTGTTCCCTCCTCTGCCCCTGGATGGAAACTCACCATGTGTGTCTGGCAAGGCTCCCTGGGATTTCCGGAACCACATCATTCCACTCTTCTGACCCTTAGGATATGGTCTGGAAGGAGTGGAAAATGGACTCCTATGGCAGAGAGAGTCTTGCCTTCCTGCTCACCCCTGGTAAGGGTATCTTTCACCTGTGATCCAAAGAGAGAGGAACCATCAAAAGGGGTGTTGGTGAAAGACGCTCTGAAAGGTTCCGCAAAGTTACATAGCCGCATCCAAGCATGCCTCCTTAGGGCCACGCCTGTGCCTGCGGCTCTACTCGCACCATCGGCTGCATACAAAATGAGCCTCATGGAGGAGTTTACCACTGAATTAAGAGTCACCAGCTGGGAGGCTGCCTTAGCCTGGGCCCCCTCAGCTGATGGATCTAGGAGGGTATCTCCAAGCTCTTTCAGGAGATCCCTCTGAAGACGGGTGAAGTGGCACAGGTAATTCAGGGACCGCATGGAAAAGGTCGCTGAAGAGAACATCCGCTTCCCATATCTGTCCATCATCCTGGACTCCTTGTTAGGGGGATGGACAGATGAAGAAGTTTCAGCCAACTCCTTCTTTGAGGCCGCAGCTACCACCATGGCATCAACAGGGACACCTTTGGTCAAGAACTGTTTGTCTTGTGGTGCAGTAATAAATTTGGCAGGTCTTCTAGGGGTCGGTTCCACTGTCTGGAGCCATCCACGCCTTCTGAGCCACCACAGACACCAGTGGGTGGAAAGGCGGAGACACCCAGGAGGTGGAAGGTCGGGATCCAAACCCGTCCAGGAATACAGACTCATCCGCAGAAGGGCTTAGGGCAGTCCAGTTCCCCCTGTGCCTAAGCATCTCACGGATGTCTGAGAAGGAGACATCTTCAGAGGGGGATCTTGGAGACCTTTCCGACTCCTCTAAGTCGGTATCCAATGTGACAGACTCAGGGGAGTCAACATGCTTCCTCTTGCATTTCCTCTTGCGAAGTGGCTCCTCTGAATGATCAGGGAAGGCCTCGGAAGAGGAGGACAGACCCAAGGGTGTGTCCTGGAGCGCTGGATCCCCATGCTTGGGGTCTGGAAGAGGGGCAGAGGCTGACGCAGGCACCCTAGGGGAGGAGCCAATGGGGTTGATCGTGGGACTGACTCAGGGGCCAGTACACCCCTCATCACCTCGAAGGTATCCCTGCCTGGACGCTGAGAGGGCTCCGGTTCCAAAGAAACCAGAACCCCTCCCTGCACCGAGGGGGACAGCTCCGAGGCAGATGTGGGAGCCAAGCTCACCTGAGCCGAAGCCCCGATGGGGAGAGAGGGGTCGGACAAGGGTCCGATGCCACTCGCCCCCTCGGAGCCAACAAGGGAGTCTCGGAGCCCAGACCCCTCCAGGGAAGGTACTATGGAAGGGATCGGAGCCGATGACGGAACCGAAGGAGAGGGTATCGGAGCCGATGGTTCCATGACTCAAACCCCAATGAACTCCGGCTCCGAGCTCATAGGATGAGTTGGAGGAGGAATATCTACAGCTGTGGATGGAGCAGACACCTGATGAGGGGGGCTGGACAACATTTTGGCTAGGGCCTGTGATTTTAACAGCCTACTGACCACTCTTTCCAAGTCATGGTCCGAAAGTCTAGGACCGAGAAGAGTGGGATGAGAGATGACTACACTCTGACTGGAGCAGAAGCGACTTCGGAGCTGAACGTATCGACTCCAGAGAAGGAGACCTGGATCTTTTCCGATTCTCAGGCAGCTCCGGAGAACGTGTCGGAGCCAACTGGGAGGGGGGAACATCGGTTCCAGCTGGAGCCGAGATAGATTGTATGGCTTCACCCAACGACGGCTCCAAACTGGGAGCCGAATGTTTAGGTGGCCTGGAAGATTTCACGGGCTGAGCCTTCGCCGGTGAATCTTGGGGTTTAAGCAAACCCCCCAGGATCAATTTGTTTTTGCGCTCCTGCAGGACTCTTGGACTGAAAGCATGGCGAATACAGCAAGAGTCCTGCAGGTGCACGGCGCCCAGACATTAAACACAAGAAGTGTGACCATGTGTCAGAGACATCTTCTGACAGCATGAGTCACACTTCTTGAATCCGGATGGTTTAGGGTCCTTGGACATCCTGGAGGAAAACCAAGGACAAGAAACACATACAGAAAGGTTAAAGTAACTAGCCACTAAGAATTACTCACTACAGTTACCACAACTAAACTACAAGTACTACTACAAACAAAAACTATATTTAACTATCACTAAACACTAACAGTGATAATAAAGGATTTTTTTTTTTATATAGGAGACAGAGAGAAAAAGGTTATCCTCTAACTTAAATGGAAAACCTTTCTGAGGTAAGGAAAGGGAGAGAAAGGGGGGGGGAGGGGAACTCTCTAACTTAAACGAGTTTCTTGAGGAGAAGTAATCGGAATCTAAAGAAAACTAGCTACAATACAACAGTCTAATCTAACGACTAAATCTATACTAAAACTAGCAGTTTTGACAAGAAAAATACAATAATAATAAAGTTTTATACGACCTGAGCCAGTAGAACAACCTCGCAGCAGAAGCGGCAAACAAGATCTGGGTATCTAGTGCCAGGCATCATGGGATATAGGGGGGCCTCGAGCCAGTAAGCAGCTCTCGAGCTTTTGAAGATGGCCGAGTCGGAGCAGAGGATCGGCTCCGAACCCAACCAGCAAGAATGAAGGCAAGATAGACAACTTAACATCCTTGGTTCCAGTTTCCACTCGTATGGGTCCATGAGGTTTCTGCTTAGTCCATCTGCTAGTGTATTTAATTTTCCTGGCAGGAACTGAGCTTGTAGGGGCACTTGGTAGCTCAAGGCTGTGTTCCACAATGCCATGGCTAGTCTGCAGAGGGGGTAAGAATGTGTACCCCCCCTGCTTGATTATGTACCACATAACAGTGGTGTTGTCCATATTTACCATAACTTGTCCTGGAAGAATGTGGTCCTTTTAGTATGTCAGAGCATTCTGTACAGTTAACATTTCTTTTTGATGGATATGTAGGTGCATTTGACTTTGGTTCCATTTGCCCTGAATGCACTTCCCTGCCAGGCGAGCCCCACCATGCATAATCTGATACATCTGTTGTTAGGGTTTGGGTGGCAGGGGGTGGTGTGAAAGGTAGTCCCTTGTTTTGGTGGCAGGCCCCTGCCTACCAAAGGAATTCTAGGCGTAGGCAAGGTATGACAGGAATCATTGCTTCTAGATCCTGAGAATGTTGACACCATTGGCTTTTTAGATACAACTGTAGTTTCCTTATATGCAGTCTTGCATATGGAATTAGAAGAATGCAGGAGGCCAGGAACCCCAAAGCTTGCAGTATTTGTCTTGCAGATAGCAGGGTTTTTGTGGCCACTTGTTTGAAGTAAGTTGTCAAATAAATTTGTTTCTCTGGCGTGAGGTAAGCTATCTGGGAAGTTGTATTCAAGCTTGCTAACAGAAATACAATTTGTTGACAGGGTACCAGATGTGATTTCTTTTCGTTTATGGTGTACCCCAGACAAGTTAGAACCCTTTGTACAAAGGCCAGATAATTCAAAAGTATGTCCTGGCTTTCTGTATGAATTAGACAATCGTCCAGGTAAGGGTATATCTGAATATTTCTTTGCCTGCAAAATGCAATAACTGGAGCTAGGCACTTTGTGAATATCCTGGGCACAGTAGAGAAGCCAAAGGGCAGTGCAGAGAACTGATAGTGCATGTAGCCTGCTTTGACGCATAGGTATCTTCTGCAAGATTCCCTGATTGGGATGTGCAGGTATGCTTCTTTTAAATCTAGTGTTGCCAACCAGGCATCTTTGCCTAGCATAGGAAGTAATTAGTGCAGAGTCAGCATCTTGAATTTTGGAATCTCCAAAAAGGTGTTTAGAGTAGACAGGTCCAGGTTAGGACGCCATGAATTGTCTTTTCTGGGTACCAGGAAAAGTCGAGTAGAAACCTTGTCCCTTTTCCTCTTCTGGTAACAGCTGAATAGCCCCCATGCTTAAGAGAGAAAGTACTTGTTTTTGGGCCTCTGCCCACTGATTTGGGGGTAGGTTCGGCCACCCGCTTGGTGTTGGCAATGTGTGGAAGTGAAATCTGTATCCTTGGGACACTATTTAAAACCCATTTGTCCTGGGTAATGAGTTCTCAGTTCTTTGCATGAAGAGCAATCTTTCCCCCCAAAGGGGCAGTCAGTTGATAAGTGCTTGGAAATTTTAAAAGGAAGTCATTGAGACAGTTTACCATAGGGGGGAGTCTCATTACTCCCAGATATGGAAGTGGGGGTCCCCCCACTGCTTAGTCCTGTGTGTCCCCTGGGACCGAAACCTGAGTTTTTTGCTGTGTCTGGGTTTGGCTTGAGAAGACCTGGAAGGGGCTGGAATGGACCAATTCTTAGAGGGCCAGTGCCTACTAAATCCAGGAAGCTGAACTTGTAAGAAATCTTTAACAGTTTGCATAGATTTAGCTTTATCTTCCATCTTTTTAAGAACTTTCTCAGCCTTGTTGCCAAACAGGCTGTCCTGATTTAAGGGAGCATCCAACAATTTAGCTTTAACATGATCAGACAAAGATTGTTCCTTTAGCTAAGCATGCCTTCTGAGCACAGACCCAGTAATAGCAGCCCTGCAAGAGGCCTCTAATGAATCAAAACCACATTGCAAAGTATGTTTGTTCAGCAGAATGCATTAAATCCTGTCATTCTTTATTTTCCACACAGTCAGGAATCAATATCATTTTCTGTTTAAGCAATCCAATAACATGTTGCTGATACTTTAACATATGGAACTGGCAGTTTAACGCCCTAATGGCCAAGGTTGAAGATGTGTAAATCTTCTTACCCCCATCTATCCAGCACCCTGGAGTCTCTATCAGAAGGGGTAGAATTTTTTGCAGTAGAAGCCTTAATGCCCTTGGCCCCCTGTGAAATAGTCTCTGGATCCGCAATAGGATTTTTAAAAAGCAACTTGTGTGACTCAAGAACCCTGTAGTATCTGTCAGGTTTTCTGGGAGCAGGAGGCAAGGAATCAGGGCCAAACTAGATTCCGAAAAAGCATCATCAACAATGTCTAGTACAGGAGGAATAGCTAAAGGCCTATGCTGAGGAAGGAGTAAGAAATCCCTAAGCATCTTTTTTGAATCAGAAAAATCCTGGCTTTCCCAGTGGAAATGCTCCCTTAGGAGTATGTAAGGTTTCCCCAAAAGAAAAATCCTCTGTAGGGGAAGCAGAGGGAATGGAATCCTCTGCATCAGAATCCTCATAAGTAGATAAGGGCAAATCCAGATCATCAGAAGAATCAGAAAAAACAGAATCCTGGTCAGAAGATTAACAACTTCAGTCCTAGGCCTCTTAGAAAGTGGGGTTGGCTACCCCTGATTAGAGTTATTACATCTTCAGCCATTCTTATCATTTGTTCTTTTAGGTATAGAGGCCTGAGCATCGTTTCTTTTAGGCATGGTTCAAGATTTAGGCCTAAGTGAAGAAGGAGACATTGGTTTAATATGCAAGTCTGTAGGCCTGAATACACCCTCAGAAGCTAGTGCCTGCACAGCGGCTCCGGACCCATCCAAGGTAGAGACATCCGTGGGTTCCATAGTTGAAACATCTCGCGGCATACCGGACTCCGAATGGGTCTCAGTAGAGGCCTGCGAATCAGAAATAGCGGGTATCAGGGGCTGCGAAAGCACCTCACTGAGTACCGGTGAACTGGCGACTGGCTTAGGAGAAGCTTCGGCAGTTTTGGACCTCGGAGGCCTGTCTCTGTCTTTATCTTTGTTTTTTTCGAAATGCAGGTAGTCGGATGGCTAAATGATGACATTTCTGGATAATTAAACCGAGAACCGAAATATTTAGAGGCGAAAATATACCGACGGATAGTGCGCTGATTAAATAAGGCACAAAACCGACAGCAAAGTACGTCGTGGTCAGGGCCTAGGCAAGGAATACAGTACGAATTAAAATCTTTATGAGGTATTTGCTTTCCACAAATAATGCAATTATTAACTTTTACTGACAGCGGTCAGGAGCAAGAAAAAGTTTCCCCAATGGGGTACTTAGCTTTAGTTGAAGACTTCAGTTCTGAAACTCGAAAACGAAAATTTCAGGAGTCGCCCGATTTGCACTTGCGAACTGCTTCTGCTTCGGGCACCGCACGGCAAGAAAGACTGATGTAATGGCATCGGCTGCATGTTTTATACCCCTGATGACCTGATGTCATGGAAGAAGGGACAGCAACCGATGCAAGATCCAAGACTTTGTTAATCAGGCCAACTGAGGGCTACCTGCAAGCAGATAACCCAAATGTAATGACTGCAACAGTGAAACATGAAGAACATCATGAGTACCACAGGTGTATTAGCTTCCAAAAGGTGATGTACATGGGCAACTAGAGTTCATAAGTTCATAGGTAAGTAGTAGTTTAGCTGTCATTGTGGGCCATTTTAAGCTAAGCTAATTTTCCTTTTTGTGCTAGAATTAACCTATCTCATTTGGTTAGAGATAAGTCTTACCCATCCCGTGGACAATAATTATACAGTACCCCTAATGAGAATAACTGGGATCATACCATAAATAATTTGAGGGGGGCCATGCATGGGATTTAGCATTTAGGAACTGCATTCATTAGTAGTACAGGGGGCAATCCTGGGATAAATTTTTTGTTTCCCATCAATAGATCCAAGCTGCACTTGAATACAGACAGAGATTAACTTTGTTTTATGTGGATGGGCAGTCTGTTCCAAAGCAGCTGTATCATCTGTGATATACACCTGACACTTCTGTTGAAATTGCAGAAGAGGTTTATATCCCTAGGCAGAGTACTTCTGATGCCACTGGACTTACTGATCTACAGTAAGTCCATCAGTACTGGGACAGAGGTTACCATGTATGCCAGACACAGGTCACCTCTTAGCAGAGGTTAATTGATTCTGAACTTCTTCTTCAAGGAGTCCTTGACCAATTTGAGTTTCAAAATGTTCATTAATCAGACCAGAAAAAAACATGGGTTAAGTGAAGGTAAGGCTGTTTGTGAGGCATAATTAAATGTCACACAGATTTTGCTAACAGATACAATTTGTAATGAGAGTCAGATGTACTAAATGAGTTGCCACAGCCTTTATGTCTTTCAATTATAACAAGCAACTCAATTCTTATGGCTTAGTGAGTTACTGGTATACAGAACACTTAACCTTCAGTGTGGTATGTAGTCAAAGAAGTGGCATCATCCTCTGGTAAGCACACAACATATTTGATTTTGTGGCTGGCTCTATGGTATATAAAGCCCTATGACACAGGTGAATGGGTTTGATTAGTGGCCTGGAAGTGAAAGGGTTGACCAGGTAGAAAAAGGGATGAAGGGCCAGTGCCTCCTCATCACTCTTGGGTACATGCACCTGGAAACAAAGAGCAGGTGTAATTTCCCCACTGCAGACTACGGAAACTACCATTAAGTGCTTTTCTGGTAGGATGGTGGGGGAAATTATGCTGTCTTACTCTCTTGTGGAAGTGAGGGACAGCCCAATGTAAGATATGCCCATTGCACATCAAACCCCTGGGATGCTGTAAACCTAAACAGTGAAGGAAGCTAGGGCACATACAAAGAAAACCCTTGAGTATAGCTCCCATGTTTTCCTCTCATCTGCATGCTGGGGGAGGACAGAATCATAATGATTAATGGTTAGCAGGCAGTGGGTGATAAAGTTAAAGATTCTGATTTCATGACAGATGACTGTCATCTGCTATTCATTCCCCTCATCTCCCCACCATTTGAGTACACTGCTGGTTTCTTATCCCACCCCTAAAAATACATGCCATACATCTGTCCCGTTCATTCCTGAATTCTGTTAATATTTCACACCACCACTGTACACTCAGCTAGTGGTCCTCATAAGTTGGCATCCTGCAATGTAATCACACTGTACCTCTTACACACTTATCCTCATTCACATCCTCTCATGTCACTCTACTGACTTCATCCTATCTGAAATAAGGTCACACACATTTTAGCTCTTTTACAATATCACAACAGTAACATTCTCCTTCTTATGTACAGCTGCAACACTATCATTTTTATAGCACAATAGCTACCCTAGGATGACAGTAGAGTTCAAATGGAAGTTTTCATATTTACCTATCTGAAGGCTGGTTTTGTCTTACACCCAGCCATACTGCAGTGCCTCCTTCTTGTGCTTGCCTCATGCAACTCAAAGTGTTATGAGAGCATGCATCCAACAGCAAACAGGCCCAAGAAGGGATAACCTTCTGTTGCTAAATGGTTACTAACATTTCCTCCATAGCCCAGCTTAATACTGGTCCATCCATGCAGTCAAGTTAAGGTGTCCTCTCTTTTCAACACAAGAATGTCAGACCTTAAGAAGACTCGTCTTTCCAACACCCGATCTCCAGATCTCAAGGTCCAGGCTGGACAATCCCTTCAGGTGTCAGACTTCTTCACATAAATGTAAAAAGCATTAGAACAAGTCAAAATGAGTACATACCCTCACAACCAGCTATCACCCTGACATCCTATCCATCACAAGACTGCATGAAGTTGCACATCTCTGATAAGGTCACTTTGTCTGGATTGGATACATTCCACTACGACTGCTTACAAAGATGTAGGGAAGGTGTATACTGTTACCAGAAATAATCTCACCTGCTCTCTAATACCTGCAACTTTCAACAGTCATAGGTTGTAAATCTCTGACAATCGGTGTTGAGGCAGGAAAACATCATTAAGGTAGCTCTTTAGCTTAGTAATCTAATATCCACTTTAGGTTTTTAGAGATTGTGCTAGAACTATGAAAACCTTACCTGGACTTAATGACTTTTCCCCCACATGAAGCAAAGCATTTCTTCTTCACTGAAGGGCTTCTGGAAGGATAGTAATTTTATCATGCAACCAGGACATACAACACTCGCTCACCTTTCTGAGTCCCCTTGCACTACAAAAGCACAAGAATTTAGTAATTACTTTCAACATTCCATCCCCTAGCACTCAGACTTTTTCTCATCTAATGAACATTGTCCGTTATGTACTCCCAAATCATGACAATGTACATAAAAAAGTACTTGTTCCATAAGCAATGAAAACTAATTTAATAAAGGAGGGAAGCTTAATTGTTTGTGTCCCTCCTATATTAAATTAGATTTCAATGCTTATCTAACTTGAACTAAAACTTTGTTTTTTTCCTCTTATCAGCTTCATAAACTGGTGCTTCTGCCTTAGGACAAGAAGATACAATCACCCCACCTCCTTTGTAAAAAAAGGGGCATCCAAAGCATTCTACAAATCTGTATCATTGCTTACTCCTCTTGTTTAGATCCTAGAGTTTGTCATTCATAAGCAACTTCATGACTTCATTACTCCAATATGATAACTTTCAGACACAGCACAGCTTTTATGTACCTACATCATCTTAAACCCATGTTCACCCCATATTCCCGCAATAAGAATGCTATGCACCTGCTTCTGACTAGCCTTCTCTACTGCTCAGTTCTGTACAGTAATGTGCTCTCTTACTTAATTAATAAGTTAAAGGCAGAATATCACAAAGCTGCAAAAGGTGTGTCTGTAATGGGGTTCTGTTCCCACAACTGTTCTATACTCAAATCCTTGGGTAAGCTGAATTAATTACTACAATCTGAACCATGGTGATCAGTACCTTACATATACCCTGTAAGAAATATATGTTGATGACCGATTTATGCTGCTCATTAACGCAAAAAAAGCCATTAAGACTACCTGTGCCTTGAGTCTATGGCTGCCGTGAATTTACTGCACCCTAATCCTTGGAAATAGGCCATCTGCGTCAAAGTTCATTTGTATGAAGAAAGTTGTTTGCCATAAACTTGGCTCTGTGCTTTATCTGCAGTGATGCCCTGTCTACTGATGAGATATTACTTACCAGGAATCGTTGGCTATCAGTGGACTGCACAAATTATTAATTTTTGGCCATTTCTTACCCATCTATGCACTGTAACCTTGGTTATGGGGATCAGTAGAACAACTGCTCTGAGTTTGAATTGACCAAGGTTTGCCTACATATTTTTTTTTTCTTTTTAGTTATTTGCTGTCAGACTGTAATACCTTTGTGGCAGTATCTGTCTGTGAAAGATTTAATTCCTTTCCTCCAAAAAGGGACAGAATTTTGCTTTGAGGAAATTTCAGAGATGCACACCCAAATCGACTAACCCCACTGTATGGGACAGGAAGTCTCTTTTTGCTTAAGGACCAGTATAGGTCCCCAGGTATCCAGTAACGAACAGTATTGTAAAAAGTGTCTACATTTTCTCCACCCAAAACATATATCCTGTTTTTCCAACATACAATTCCTGCAGCAGCAATTCTTCGAGGTAACTGAGGTACTCTGATCTGTCTGCTAACTCTTCCACTTTCATCCAAAAAGACACATTCCCGACAGGCATTACTGAGCTCTGTATCAAGCAGAGAACTGTACTGAAAATTTACTGAATCTTTTGCATATCCACCAATCACAGCAATTCCTGAATCAATGGCAACAGCACCTGCAAGGATACTGCAATGGCTTTCTAGTGGTACCTGGTTCCAAGAGCTTAAACTTACATTGTATATTAAAACATTATTGTGAACAACAGCATGGTTACGTTTCAGGGTTGTACCACCAATAATATAAAGTTTGCTTCTGAAAACTGCACAAGAAAATGCCCTTAGAGGTAGCGGTAACTTATCAACAAGAGCCCAGGTCTGTTTCTTCATGTCAAAACATTCCACAGAATCAAGGAAAGCAGTTTCGTTACATCCTCCTAAAGCATAAAGCTTCTGGTTGAAAGCCAGAAAGCCATGCATGGTTCGTGCAACAGACATTGATGGGTGTTGAATCCAACAATTGTCTAATGGATCGTACTCATGCAGTGTATTTGAGATGGAATTATCCTTATGCTGCCCTCCAGCTACAAATAACTTGTCTTCAATGGCTACACAACCTGGGTGCATTAAGGATTTTAAAGCTTGGATTGTTTCCCATTTCTCCAAAACAGGATCAAAACAGTCAATTTTAAATTCGCAGTCATTTAAGTTAGGGTCCTCACGGACCTGTAAGTCCACACATACTATTTTTTCATCAAACATTCCCATACGAAGTCTCATAGTCTCCCTAGGCCTTACTTCAATATTCTGTAGCTCGTGAATACGTCTGATGGTTTCTTCACACTTCATGGAGTGGCAGATTTCATTTTTTATTTCCTTCATCTCAGTATGTGTTAACAGAGACAGACGGAAGTGCAAAGCTACTTCACTGAATATAGGGTACCGTTCTTCTGGCTGGAAGTCAGCCCAGCGTTTTGCTGCTCTGAACACTTCTAGTTCTGCACTTACAAGCAGACCATCTGCAGAGATGATGTTCACCAGTGTTCTTAAATCAAGGTGCAAAAATTCTTCTTGTAAACATACCAGCTGCAGGTTTTGACTGATAATTCTCAATGCTGCTCTAAGAAGTGCCGTATCATTGTGAATTAAAGCTAAATTGTAAATCCCAAGGCAATTATCCAGTGTCAGTTTGGATATGAGGTATCTGCAGAAAAAGTAAACAAAGAACCATCTAAAATCTCCAGATGAGTGAAAAATTTTAATTTTGGAAAAACATCAACATATGTGCATACATTTAGGTAAATTAAGTACATTTTTTTCAGTCTGTTAAAAATGTAGACTGTTTTATGTAACCTTTTCTGATCCTACTCTGATTTTAACTTTCAACTTTCCTTGAACCATTTTCCTCAAATTTGAACATCCCACTGCAAACTTCCAGGTTATCACTACTCACCAGTCTGAATCCAGGTGGATCAGTGTTAAACTGATACCCTGCTAAATTAGACATTTTTTATTACCCATTCTGTATTACACATGCAAGCTGTGGCAGAAAACTCAGGCAGGCACTTTCAAAATGATCTACAGTGCAGTACTTTGAAGATACCCCACATTTAAACATTTCATCTCCCTCATTTACTCATTTCTGGTATACAAAAAATGTCCTTCTTTTCACAGCATGTAAGAAACAAATATAAAAAGCCCAAAAATTCTTGTGGCAAAGTGGCATAATGCACTAATGACCTCCATCTGACAGTGAAAGTAGGCATTATCATGGGCAGCAAAAAATTGTCTGAAACAAAACACTACCATGTTCTCAGAAAGCAATGCATATTATGATGATGTCATCTGCAAGATTCACAAGTTGAAGACCTTGCTAAGCAACATTTATTACTGCAGAGAAGGGATCAGGTATACAACTGAAAGAAAACACGCTGCCTCTTTGATGACTTTTGCTACCTACAGTGCACTTGACACCCTGTAAAGTGAGTGCAGACAAACAGTGCACTTTAAAGTTCACTAGAATTAATAACTAAAAAAGTGGACAGTCTGATAGAGCTGTACAAAATATACTTACATTAGAACTAGTCTGGATACAGATTAAAAACAGCAAAGCAATCATACAAGTAATGTTAAATAAATAACTGCATTGCCACGGTATGCTCTACAACAGGACATAAATTAACAGCATCAAAACAAAAATATCATGAAAAACTAAAAACTACAGCAAAGTGAAGTGCAGTACGCATTTACCTGTCGCTCTGTAGATTTCTATGTAAAACACGAAAAGGACAGATCAATATGTGACTTGCATTATATAATCAACCCTTAGAACTCTGTGTGTGTATGTGTGTACACATATGCACGTGAGTGAGCCCCCAATCTTCTCTGTATTTCATGCTCCTTGAAATCTCTGCTTAGAATTGTATTCTTAATGCTGTGATGTAACAGATTTATTACACACTTGTTAACCACATCTCAATGAAGGCCAGGGAGAAAAGTGACACACACTGACAGTAAAATACAGCATAACACATAGTCAAAAATTACATAAATAACAAAACTGTAAAACATTAGCTTTAAAATAACACAGATATAAACAACATGCAAGATAAAACAATAAGAAGTTAAGTACTCACCATAACGTTCCATGTTTGCTGTCCATAATCTCACCATCATTCTTGCTGGTTGGGGTCAGAACGGAGCATCGGTTCTGACTCGGCCCATTACAAAAGCTTGAGAACTTCCACTGGCTCGAGGCCATACCCTATCCCATCATGCTTAGGGAAGATAACCCAGATCTTGTTTGCAAAACAGTAACACATTTGAAATCATATACAAAAACCCAATGGTAATAGTCATTTGCCTATGTCTCAGAGACAAGAAGGGAAACAGAGAACACAATTTACAACTAATAAAAATTTCCTTTCGATCCTCCAAGAGTGAAGGTTGGGGGAAGGAGGGTGGGACAAGAATGAAGGCGAGATTATGGACAACAAACAGGGAACATTATGGTGAGTACATAACTTCTTAATGTTATGTTGTCCTATCTCACCTTCATTCTTGCTGGTTGAGACAGCGTCCCTAGTACCTTCTTTCTTGGGTGGCTCAAGGGAATAAACTCTTCAGAACAGTGGAACCAAAGGAAGCCCTGTTCCAGGAGGCCACATCTACAATGTAATGAGTGACAAAGGTATGAGGTTTGACCCATGTGACTGCAGCACAGATTGAGTCCATAGGTAATCTGGCCTGAAAGGCGGTCGAAGTTCACATAGCTCTTGTTGAGTGGCCTCTAATCTTTCCCGGCAGTTGTTTATGTTGAGAATTATATGCGTGTGTAATACTGTCAAGTAAGCCATTTTGATAAGGTAACTTTTGATATTGGTGCACCTTTCCTGTTATCTGAGAAGGAAACAAATAACTGGGCAGATTTTCTAAATTCCTTTGTTCTACGCAAGTAGAAGTGTAGATGCCTGTGGACATCCAATTGGTGTAGCGAATACTCTGCCTTGTTGCCATAAGAAAACAGGCAGGTCAATGGATTGATTCAAGTTGGTCTCAGAACATACTTTGGGAAGGAATGAAGGATTCACTCTAAGAGAGAGACTGCCTTTGTAAAAAACTAAATATGGAGGGTGTATGGACAGAGTTTGAAGTTCTGAAACAACCTTCTTGGCTGAAGTAATGGCTACCAGAAAGGCTGTTTTCCAGGTTAGAAATTTTAGTTGGCAAGAGGAAGCCGGTTCGTATGGTGGAAGAATCAGAGCAGACAGTATCAAACTGAGGTCCCAAGGAGGTGGTGGTTCCCATATTTTATGCCTTAGTAAAAATGTACCTCTCAGGAAAGCTTTGCACAATCTGTGAGACATTATTTTGATCCCATGTCTCCTATGTGGTAGTTAGACATGGCAGCTAATTGTACTCGTATGGTAGCTGCTGCTGTGCCTTCATTAAAAATTTCTGCTAAGAAATCTAAAGTTGTACTGACGGGACTTAAGGGGTCTATGTGATTCTGAGAAGCCCAACAAGAAAATTTTCTAGTTGTTGTCTTATGAGATGAAATTAGAATGCGTCTCAGGAAATGGAGCAGCCAAGCTGTCAGTTTGAGGGTTTGGATAGAGGGACCATCTAATCAGAAGATCTGGTACCAGGTCCAGAATCCACGGCTCTTCTCGGAGATAGGGCCATAAGAAAGGAAAACAGATTTCACGAGGCCGGTATGGAGCGAAGATTAACCTGCAACTCAACAATTTGTCTTTCTGTAAAACTTTGGGGATTAGAGGAAATGGAGGAAAGGCATAAAGGAGTCCCGGGGGCCAATCGTGAAAGACTGCATCCCTTGGTGACTCCCCCGAGGGGGGGTAGATTAGGGAAAGGTAACTGCTGCATTTGGTGTTCATGGACATGACAAACAGTTTGCAGCAAGGCTGGCCCCACTTGCGAAAAATCTGGTTCGCAATTTCCTGTTTCAGGGACCACTCGTGAGTTATTAGAATTGCTCTGCTCAATTTGTCCGCTATCACACTGGATTTCCCCGGAATATGCACTGCAATCAGAAAACGTTGAGAAGAGACTGCCCACTTGCCATACTCTTTGAGCCTCTCGACACAGGGGGTCGGATCTGGTTCAGCCTTGTTTGTTGATATACCACACTGACATATTGCAATTGTACCTGGTAAAAGAGAGTTCTGTAATGCCAGAAGCACTGCTCTCATCTCTAGGACACTGATGTGCAAGTGGTACTTATATTCCTGCCAAGTTCCTTGGATGGTCTTCCCCAGATAATACCCCCCTCCCACCCTATCTGGGAAGCTTCCGTGGTCACTGTGGCTACTGGTTGAGGGAGAGTGAATGGCCTGCCTAGAGTTACCTGTGTGGATTGAAGCCACCAACATAGGTCTTTCTTGCAGGAGTCTAATGAAGACCTTGTTGGACATGGGTAACTCTTATAGGTTCATAGGTTCATACTAGGCTATCTGCCCCAGGGCATTTATAAGCCTAGCCAGAATGTGTTTGGCTTTCGCCACCCATTTTAAATTTGTTTTGCTATGCCCTTTTTCGAGGTTAGTATACTGTGCCTCTGTCTAACAGTGACACAGAAGTGATACCCGGGGTAAACCTACGATCTCCCATCCACTCATCAAGATTCCTCTTGAAGAGAGTCAATGAGGGACTCTGCCTAACCTGGACTGGGATTTTATTCCAGAGTGAAGGGAGCCTCTGGGTTATGAATCTGTCCCTCCAGCATGTCCTATTTATTTCAGTGCTGAGGTTCAAGTCTCTCGAGTGCGTAGCTCGATGGGATTTGGATTTTTTGAGGTGCAGCATGTACATTAATTCCAGGTTGGACATGGCTTTATACGTCAGGCACAGATCGCCTCTGAACAGGCGGTATGCCACTGAGTAGAGCTGGAGTTTCTTTAACCGGGCAGCATATGGCATCTGTTTGAGCCCTTTGATCCTCTTGGTGAGGTACTTTTGGGGTCTTTCCAGTTGCTGCAGGTGTCTGGTAAAGTACATCCCAAAAGGGGCATTGTACTCAATTATGGGCCTGATGAGGGATGAGTAAAGAGGCATGATGGCGTCCCCTGATCTAGATGTGAATCCCTTCATGATTAGGTGGGCTATATAAAATGTTTTTCTAACCACTTTGGCCACGTGGTTGTCAAATGAGAGATTGCTATCAACTTGGGTCCTCAGGTCCCTAATTACTTCTTCTGTACTTAATGGATTACCACCTATGTGGTAATTTGTGGGCACTTTGTTTTTGCCATAGGGGATGACTATACACTTTTTGGCATTTAGCTTGAGGCCATGGCTCTGGCACCAGTTGTCTGTTTCTATGAGGCCCTTTTGGAGGATGCTTGTGTCGGCTGGAGAGTCGATTATGGCGCCCAGTATGCAGTCATCTGCGAACTTGGTCAGCCACAGTCCTTCCGTGTTGGCCTGTACCTCCGAGAAATATATACAGAACAAGAGAGGTCCCAGGACTGAGCCTTGTGGGACACCACTTGCAACTGGTTTGGAGTCTGACATGGCTCTAGCAATTCTAACTATGTGGGTTCTGTCCTTGAGCCAGTTTGCAATCCATCTAGTGACATAGGGGTTTATATTTAAGCTGGTGAGCTTATCTATAATGCCCGAGTGGGGTATTGTATCGAAGGCTTTTGCGAGATCCAGGTAGGCTGTGTGGACCACCTTCCCCTCGTCAATGGCCTTGGTGACTGTTTCAAAGAAATTAACAAGGTTAAAGAGGCAGGATCTGCCCTTAAAGCTGAACTGGGTAGGATCCAGTGTTTGTAGGTCCCCAATATCTTTATTTATGAGGTCCATGATGATCCTTTCCATAGCTTTGCAGACCAAGCTAGTCAGGCTTATGGGGCGATAGTTTCCAGGATCAGTTGAGGCACCACCTTTATGGAGAGGGACCACTGTTGCTGTACGCCACTCTTTGGGCACATATCCTGTAGTAAGGCTGAGATTGAACAGTAGTTTTATGTTTGGGTTTAGCTCTTCTTGGAGTTCATGTAGGATGCAGCCCAGGACACCGTCTGGTCCCATTGATGCTGTGTTTTTTGCTTTGGAGAGGGCGGCTCTTACCTGAGCATCTGAGATGTCAGGGGGGCAGCACACTGCTGGGATAGATATTTGCCCTTTTGGTGGGGATGGGGGGGGGGAGTTTGCGCTGAACCTGTCAGCTAGGATGTTGGCAATGTCTGTGGGTTTGGTGTATTTTTTGTCATTTTGGACTAATTCTGAGCATATCTGGGAATTACCACCCAGGTTCCTAACATAACTAAAGAAAGCCTTGTGATTATCCTTAGTGTCCTGTGCAATTTTTTCCTCTCGAAGCTGGCCTTAGACAATTTTATGTGTGCCCGTAGTTTTTTGCTAATACTGATCAGTGACGCCTTCCCTTTTTGGGATTTTGCTCTTATCATTTAGTAGCTTCCTCCTTCTATTGTATAGTTTGTTTATGGCTGGGGTCTACCAGACAGGACGTCTGCCTTTGGAGAATTGGGTCTTGGTTTTATTTGGGATCGCATGATCCATGCATTCCTGAAGGTGTTCATAGAATGCGTTTATAAAGGATTCTGCGGTCTGGGCCGTATTTTCCACAGGCCCGGGGGCTTTGAAGGATTCCACCTCAGTTTTGAGGAGTGTGAAATTTGCTTTAGAGAAGTTTTCACTGTGGTTTTCTGGGCAGGCGGTGGGGTCGGGATGTGAATATCCAGTGAGATTAGTTTATGGTCTGATCTTACCAATGAGGGATACACTTCTGGTCTGGAGCATAGAGTCCCCATGTTGGTGATGATCAGGTCCAGTATGTTTTCCCCTCTTGTAGGAGTGGTAACAAGTTGTTCCATAGCATTTGAGTTTATAAATTCTAGGAACCTTTGGGCTAGGGTGTTGGAGCTAGAGTAATGCTCCCAGTCTATGTTTGGGTAGTTGAAGTCGCCCAATATAATGGTGTTTGGAGAGACCTTCATATTTTCCAGTGTTCTCAGGAAGGCCGAGTGGGGTTCCTGGGTTTGGGAGGGTGGTCTGTAGCAGGCTATAAACTGGAAGGCAGTTTTACCCACTGTTAGTTGCACATGGATAGTCTCTGATGCTTCGTGCTTTGCCACCAACCTGGAGGTGTGGGTATCTTTGATGAATATCGATACTCCCCCTCCTTTTCTGGTTCGGTCAAAGTTTTGGGGCCGAAAAGCATGGTATGAGGTATAACCTGGTATTGCTGGGGTGCTCTCGGGAGCCCTGAACCAGGTTTCTGTTACTGCACAGATATCAATGTTCTCCATGCTAAGGAGAGTTTCGAGTGCGTGCATCTTGAGGTTTAGACTTCTGGCGTTGAGTAGCATTACTCTTAGTTTCTTATCCCTTGTGATACCTATGGAGGTGGGTTTGTCTTTTGAGCCTTGCCTAAAAAAGGCACTATGGGGGTAGCAAGAGCCTTTGCCAATATCCGAAAGCCCAGGGTGACAGGTGCAAGCCGTCCCTAGCGAAGCATCGTGGCTTGTCGAGCATATCATCCCAAGCTGACAGGCATTGGATCCCCTTTGAATGACACCAGTACTTAAGCCAATTGTTGAAATTGATCATCTTGTCTTCATATTGTGGCATCATTCTTGGTGAGGGTAAGATGCTACTCAAGGTCAGGGTCATACCGGCCTGGGCTACATGCTCAGAGAGCTCCTTTATGTCTCTTTTCATGTAGTCCAGGGAGGTATGTCTCAGGTCATTCACACCAGCATGGACAATGACTTGGAGTGACCTAAGTGCTTGTGTTATGTGGCGGATCCTAGCACCCGACAGGCTGCTCACCGTGACCCTCTCCTTGTTCAGCCTGGTGAGCGGGACGTCAGTGTGCCTGACGATAGAGTCACCTATTACAAGTGTATCAGGTGTGTTGTTTAGTCTTAAGGGCTGTGACTGTTCGGCACACTGGCTTTGTGAGATATGTGTTGCATGTGTTTTGTTTTGGGGTAGCGGCTGCTTGAGTGTCTGCTTTGGAGGTCTCTGCTGCTTCGGCAGATCTTTATTTAGAGCCTCCGAGTATGTTTTTGTGTGATTATGTGTTTGGGTTTGCTGTTGTGGTAGGTCTATGTGAGACTGGAATTGTAGTGAATGTGGTTTCCTTCTCCTCCTGACTGGTTATGCCAGTACTGAGTTGAGAGAGCTTAGCCTCCAGTTTGGCTATATGGTTGCATCTCTCACATGTGTTGGAATTTGTTGGGAGGAGGAGAGGGTTGTCTGTGTACATGAGGCAGTTGTAACATTGCCGCAAGATTCCCAGATTCATCAGCTGGACCGGAGAGGAGATTGACAACTGACCTTTGGACATGCTAGAATAATATTGGGAATTCCTTAATAATTGAAAACCAGGGCCAGTGGGGAGTGAGGGTGCAGTGCTTTTAATTTTTAGTGCTGACTTATATAATTGCTTTAGTGAGCAAGTGCCAGCTTAAATGCAAAAATGACAAACAGTAACTTTCTTTCAAGTGAAACAAAGAAATAAGTACAGTAAGCAATGCAGATATCACTAGTGATCCACAGAAGCGCTGAGAAGCCACGTATTAGGTGGAATTAGCATTCCAGGGAAATAACAAGCAAACAAACAACAAGCATATAAACAAAGCTAGATTCAGCAGGCCTGGATCTAGTCTATGCTACAGCAAACAAGGTGTACCAATTTCAGTAAGATACAGTTCAAATATTCAGGCACTATAAACCTTTAACCAGAAATTCCCAGCTCAGAATGGCAGAGTCCAGCCTCTTCTCCCACAAGAGTGCAGACCACAAACCTTCTTAATGTAAAATAACTGGCCTGAAGCCCAAGTGCTTAAACCAGAACTAATACACAGACACTGGGCTCTCAATCAGCAGTTCCCAACTTAGAAGGATGAAAGCTACCTGTCCTGCCACCACACTGCATGCCACAAACCTTCCTAATGTAAAATGTAAAACAACTGGTCTGAAGCACAAGTGCTTAATCCAAAAGACTTAGAATGATAAATTGCATGGACCATTGAGCGAATAGTAGCCACTGTAGGACTCTCATATGCAGATGTGCCAGGGGTACTAATATTATAGCAGCTGCCATAGTGCTAAGACCTTTAGAACAAACTTTGTCTGTACTTTCTTTTTCGAGAGCAAGATAGACACTTGATTGTGGAGTGTTTGTACCCTGTTGTGAGGCAGTTTTGCTACCATATCTTTTGTGTACAAGTCTGCTCCTATGAACATAGTATGCTGAGATGGCAACAAGGCAGACTTTTCGAAATTTATGGTAATGCCCAGTTTCGAGCAAAGATGAACGGTGGTGTCTCTTGCCTTAGTTAGTAGATGCTCGGTGGTGGCAGTCATGAGCCAGTTGTCAAAGTATGGAATCACCCGGAATCTTAGACGCCTCAAGTGAGCAGTGACTACTGCCATGCATTTGGTAAACACTCTGGGGGCTGTAGTGAGACCAAAGGGCAGAGCCTGGAATTGGTAATGACTGGCTCCTAGCCAGAAGCGTAGATGTCTCCTGGATCACCTGTCCATTTTTATATGGTAGTACGCATCTTGAAGATCGATTGAGAACATCCGACTGTCTTGTCCCAGAAATGGGTGTATAGACTGCAGTATCACCATCCAGAACTTTGAATTTTTACCGACTTGTTCAGCCTGCTGAGATCCAAGATGGGTCTCCAGTCCCCTCTTTTTTTGGAACTAAAAAGAACCTTGAGTAAGTTCCGGATCTGGTTTGGTCTGCAGGGACTTCTTGGATGACTCTTTTTTCTTAGCAACCTTTGTATCTCTAGGGTTGCTTGATCCTTTTGACATGGTGGAATGTCTGGGACTGATCTTGCTTTTGGGGGTGGGGTGGAGAAGGGTATGTTGTATCCCCTGGATATTAATGACTGTACCCATTTGTCTTGAGTGATGTTTAGCCAGGCTTCTGGGTACAGTGGTAGTCTGCCCCTGACTGCCTCCAGAGATGGATAGACAGGCTTCCTTTCAGGAGCGCTGGAAGGGTTTATCAGAGAATGCATCTCTATCACCCTGATTTTGTGGACCTCCTCTGCCGCGAGGTCGGCGTCTTCCATTGTTATTTCCTCTTCTCCCTCTGAAGGAAGATTCACCATATGCATCTGGCGAAGCTCTTTGGGCTTTATGGAACCACATTTTCCCACCCTTCTGGCCTTTGGGATAAGGCCTGGTAGGGAGGGAAAAATGTACTCCCATGGCAGACAGAGTTCTGCCTTCTTCTTTACACCTGGTCAAGAGTCTCTTTAACTTTTGACCCAAACAAGGACGAGCCGTCAAAAAGGGCAATAGTGAAGAAAGACATGAAGGGCTCAGCGAACTCACAAAGGCGCATCCAGGAATGCCTCCTCAGAGCGATTCCTGTACCAGCTGTCCTACTCGACCATCGGCTGCATAAGAAATGAGCCACATAGAGGAGAGGACTACTGAATTTAAGGTAGCAAACTGGGTGGTCACCTTGTCTAGAACCCCTCCAGCTGTGGAACCTTGGAGGGCATCACCTAGCTCCTTTAGGAGATCCCTCTGAAGTATGGTAAAATGGGTCAAGCAGTTCAGTGATCTGAGTGTAAAAGCCACTGATGAGAATGTATTCTTCCCATATCTGTCCATTGTTCGGGATTCCTTATTCGGCGGATGGACAGATGAAGAAGTCTCAGCTAACTCCTTTTTGGTGGCTGCAGCCACCACCATAGCATCTACTGGGACACCTTTGGTTAAGAAGTCATTGGCTGACGGTGCAGTTATAAATTTGTTGGGCCTCTTTGGAACAGGTTCCATGGATTCTGGAGAGCCTCATGCCTTTCAACTAATAACATTGAGAAGCTGGTTGAAGGGTGGAGACACCCAAGAGGTGGAGGGTCGAGAACAAAATGCCTCCAGGTATACGGACTCATCGTTAGAAGGGGTAAGGGTCTTCCAGCCACCTCACTGCTTCAGGATCTCTAGGAAGTCTGAGAAGTCATCCTCAGAGGGTGACCGTGGGGACACTTCTGAATCTTCTAAGTCCGTATCAGAAGTGACAGACTCCTCAGGGGAGTCTAGACGTTTCCTCTTACACGTTCTCTTTTGAGGGACCTCCCCAGAGGGGTAGTCCGGGGAGGTTTTGGAATAGAGTGACTCACCCAATAGGGCATCAATTATCTGCACCTGGGGGGGGGGATGGTAGACAGGCAGACACTGGCACTTTTGGGGGAAGAGTGCTTGGATCAGAGAGTGGAGCAGTCAGGGGGTGACAGCACACTTATCACCTCAAAGGCACCATGACCCAGGTCTGAGGGAGCCTCCAGCTCCGAAGAGCCAGGAAACTCCTCCCGTACTAAGTAAGTGGGTTCTGAAGCTGATGTAGGTGCCAAACTCACCCGTGCCGATGCCCAGAGAGACAGATTTGGATCCGACAAGGGGCCAATCCGACTCTGCTCCCCGGACCCGACAGGGAACCATTGGCTCCAAGACCCCTCGACAGAAGATGGTAACAAACAGGTCAGAACAGAAGTCAAGACCAAAAACCCTGGGGTGAGTCTCAGACCAGACGGTTCCACCATGAACACATACAATCACTCTGGCTCTGAAACCACTCTGGTCGGAGGAGAAATACAAGAAGGGGCAGTAGCAGAAGTCGGTTCCAATTTCTTTTGGGTTGGACTCGAAAGGATCTTGGCCAGAGCCAAGACTCTTTTCCTTGATTAAAGGAGAAAATAATCCAGGATATCTACCCATACCTTAACTGTACAACCCAAGAAATGAGAAGTAACCAAACTCTACCCAAATCACATATAATAATGCTAAGAAAGCTACCTCCAAAACTTTGCTATACTTAATAGTGGCATGGAAAACTGTACTCTGCTTTGGAAGACTATACTTACAACAAGGAAAACAATATCCAACTCATATAAAATGATAGGTGAAATCAAATTTCAGAAGGACCTAATTTTCTCTAACTATTGGAGAAAATTAAAACCATCAATAGATGACCAACAAATACGTCATGCAATCAATCTAATACTGAAAAGTATACCTCTTAAAAAACTGTCATACAGTCAGCTCTTGATAAATAATAATGCATATTTCACACCTGCAATACTCCACAAATTCAATGCATCCAAATCACCATACTAACCACTCTGCAAGGACCAGGTAACAGACCTAATGCATAAATTTTGGAGTTGCAAATGTGTGTACAAACTCTGGAATTCCCTCAAGATACAACTGCAAGAAAATGGGATGTCAAACATCAACACTAACATGGGACTTTACCCTTCTACATATTCGCCCATCTAACATATCAGGAAAACAAGCGAATATACTTATAATAATTTTCTTACTAATGAAGCTATGCATAGCTCTCAAATGGTTAGACCCTACAAATACATCTTGGGAGGGATTCAAAAAAATAGCTATAAAACATCTTTTAGCCCATAAAATAGTAATGGATAAAAGAAACAAAAATATGAAAGCCAGAGAAATTTGGGAACAAACCTTTAACATCACATTATCATAAATCATCATGCATACTACATAGTAACACGGTACCCACACGATCAATCACACAAACTATGGACTTGAAATCCTTATTGTATGTGCTGTTTTTATAACAGTGAAATTGAATGAGAAAGCATCTTTGTATATTAGTAAACAGATATGTTTTATGATCTATATGTTACTATATTGAGTATGGTGCATAACACTCACTGATGGTCATGCTGTAAGAATGGAAATGATTGTGTTTTATATAAATGAAAAAAATGAAAATAAAAATTATTGGGAAAAAAAAAGAAACATATAAAGTGCATAAAAAAGCCCGTTATATAACATTTGCTTACACATGGCACCTAAAAGGCTCTTCAATTTCTTAAAGTGGTACACAAAGATTAGAAGCTGCCAATTAAACCACATAATGAAAATACACGTAGTAAAACTATTAATACTTAAACAATCTAAAAATATATAACAAACTTAATACATGAAAGAAAAATATGACATTACGTGAAAATGTCATTGTTAATGAATTCTTAAGAATGACCAATAAGATACCAATGAAAATGGGAATATAAAATCTAATTAACTAATACAAAATGATCTCACTATTAATACAGGTTTTAAAGAGATCAAATCATTAATACCTGGGAGACTGGTGGAATTTATCAAAATCTGCTAGTAAAATTCCTTTCGTTCAAGCAAGTTGCCTTAGTTCCCACTCAACAGTTTCTGCTCAACCTGTTCCAAAATGGAAAAGGAAAATTTTTTAAAATCTTGGCATTGCAAACTGTGCTTGCACTAAACGTTAGTGTGGTTGGCCCTTCGAATAGCATACAAATGCTGGTACATATGTACC
The DNA here is from genome assembly GCF_019279795.1 of Protopterus annectens. NCBI lineage: Eukaryota > Metazoa > Chordata > Ceratodontiformes > Protopteridae > Protopterus > Protopterus annectens. The sequence goes on along the minus strand of NC_056725.1, from coordinate 784,084,344 downwards.
CTCAAAGGGCCTACAGTCTTGCCCACATAAAAAGATGGCAAGATGCACATAGGGCAATGTAGACTATGCCCTTTGAATTGCAATTGTACCGACCCTTGACTAAAATAAGTTCTGGAAAGCCTTGAATCTGTATACTGGAGCTCTCTATCACGTACCTACATTGTCTGCAGGAACCACACTTTTTCATCCCCCACTGGTTCATAAATTTATCACAATTGTTACCTTGCCATTCAAAAATACTTTTCAAATTCCTAGTATTTTTGAAGACAAAACTGGGGGACATACCCAACCTGCCCATAAGCCCCGCACAAGGGAACACAGCGGACCAATGTTGAGTAATATCGAACCTTAAGCTGTCAATACCCCTACTATATGGTAGAACGAGGGCCCTAGAAAAGTCACTGGATGAAGAAGGGGAGGCCTGTGTCACATCATTACCACCAACTGGAACAGTATTCTCAGTTGCCAAAACAGGTTTGTATCTAGTATGTCTGAGACCAGCTACATATTGCACAACAGTCACGCATATCCTGAGGATAGGCCCTTTCAAAGAACATAAGGTTCATTTTATGAACCTCCTCCAAAAAGACAGAGTCGTCAGAAACCAAACGACTAAGTCAGATCAACTGTCCCTTGACCAAGTTGTGCTTCTGCCAAAGTGGATGTTGGCTGTCAAAGTACAAAAAGGAATTGGAGTAGGTAGCCTTTCTGAAAATGTTAGACATAAACCGCTGATTAATGGAATCCTTATATAAAAAATGTCAAGAAAATTAATCACTTTGTGATCACACTGACAAGTAAATTCCAAAAAGTCAGCAGTACTGTTAACAAACACCAAAACGTCAGCCAGTTGTTCACTATTACCACTCCACAAAATAAATATATCATCCAAATACCTTAAAATACAATTTCAAAAAGGCATTAAAGGATCAATTCAACACTTTGGTGGTCTCCCGTGACCACGACACCATGTTTGCAAAGTAGGGGGCTGAGGCTGCTTCCATGGCTACCCCCCTATGCTGCGTAAAATACTCACCCTCAAAATAGACAAAGTTATTATTAAGTACAAGGTCCATGTACTGCAAAACCAACAAAATATCACTGTTGGTCAAATTAGTTCCTTTACACATAGCATAGTGAAATAGTTCCATGCCCTCCGTATACAGAATAACAGAAAATAAATCCTTAATGTCAGTAGTGACAAAATAACTTCTTCCGCATAGGGTGTGGAAGATATCACCTTCAAAAAATGCCAAGAATCTTTGAGAATGTGAATTTTGTCAACAGAAGATGTTTTAAGCCTGAAATCCATGTATTTGGCCAAGGGTTCAGTTTTAGATCCCCCGGAAGCAACAATAGGTCTCAGTGGTGAGTTGTTGACATATTTATGTAACTTGGGAATACCAAAAATTCCCAGAACCGCAGGTCTATAGACTTGAAGAATTCCCTGCGATGAGAAACCTAGATCTGAAAGTTGAGGTGCGTAAGTCTGGCTATGTGTAGAAAATAATGTAGAGAGAACTAGAGAAACAGAGAGAGAGACAGAGAGAGAGAGAGAGAACAAACTAGAGAGAGAGAATGAGAGAGAGAGAGAGAATGAGAGAGAGAGAATGAGAGAGAGAGAATGAGAGAGAGAGAGAGAGAGAGAGAGAGAACGAGAGAGAGAGAGAGAGAGAACGAGAGAACGAGAAAACGAGAGAGAACGAGAGAGAAAAAGAGAGAGAAAACGAGAGAGAAAGAGAGAGAGAGAGAGAACGAGAGAGAGAGAGAAAATGAGAGAGAGAGAGAAAACAAGAGAGAGAGAGAGAGAACAAGAGAGAGAGAGAAAACGAGAGAGAGAGAGACAGTAAGTCTGGTTTAAATCAGGGTGAATGTGATTACATTACATGACAGAAATCAAAGCAGTTTGTAGCTCTCCAATGAACAATTCCTAAAGAGTTTGCATTTTCTTACTATGTTTTACTTGCAGTATCTAGTTTTTTAACCTTTCATAATTCTGAAGTGGGCTTTGATAAGATATATGAGAACTCAGGTAGGCTGGGTACAAAGAGATGGGTGCTGTTGTATTGTGAATGTCACTAAAAGTGAACTACATGTAACCTGAACAGACTAAAATGATGCTTTGATAGGATCTGGGATAATACTGTGATATTCCTAAAGGATTATACAGTACCTACAAAGATGACTATGATAAGTAGGTGAAGTGAGGTAAAGAAGGCATACCCTGAGAGTACTAATATCTCCCTCCCCCCCAGCACTAGTGGTACAGACCTTGCTGACAAGAGGCTGGCTACATAGAAAATGTCATAGCATGTGAACAAACACTATGTGGAAGCAGGCAGCATGACTGGATAGGGCTGTTAGCATGCAGGGAATTTCCAAGTTTTTATGTGCTTCTGAGCGACTGTACAGTTACTGTAGGCAGGTTTTAAATCTCCAAAAACCAACCACATAGAAGGCAAAGCCATGCAAAAAAAAAAAAAATTAAAACTAGAAATAAACAGAGCAGTGGCATGAAACTGAAAGAATGCCAAATAAATCTTATAAAACTTAACATTTTTATTAACTCAAGCAAACTGCTAGCACTTGCTTTCATTCAGGCATCAAGAATCAAATGCAGTAAAATCAATTTAAACAAAAACTTAAGTCACATGGTCACTGCGCTTTGAATCAAAACCCTTCCTAAAACCTTGCTATTTACTGTTTGCAAACCTATTTTGTATAAAAAAATTATATATAAATATCTACTGTTTGCACACTTATTTTGTAAATAACTTTCTATATAAAACAGACCATTTTTATATTTCAAAGGGCCAGTTTATGACAATAGGTGAAAATACAACAGACATGTCACTAGTAGAAACAAAACTTGCAAATGAAAAATGTTAGTTAAGTAAAAGAGTATTCAGATGGTTTCTTAGTCAATAAAGAAACAAAGGTGAAGGATGTCCAAAGGGAAGATACAATTAAATCATATTTACTTGACAGAGTTGAGAATCAAGAGAGTAAGGACAATGAAAATTCAACATGCAGTGCAGAGGAGTTAAGATTTGTTAAGCAGGTTGGTCAACACAGAAAAGGTATGGATGAAATAAGTAATAAGAAGTGGGACATTTTACAGTCAACTAGTGAGATCAGAAAGAATTTCTTCAAAGCCATTATATTCATGTGGAAGGTCAAGCAATCTAAAGAAATTATTTTAATGAAAGAGTGGCAACAATAGGAAGAGAAGGGGTACATACAATTGTAATAAGTGCAGATGTCTTGATAGGGAATGGTTTTGATAATTCAGTATCTTGTGTGCCTGCAGTGACACTCAGTCAAGCTTAGAGACAGGCATGTCGGTCTGGTATCCTGGGAGAGACCCAGACAAACTGCAAACCTAAAGCCAGGGCTGGTGATGTGGCTAATTCAGGGAGGGAGCTACCCTGTACCAGTGAGCCTGAAGATAAGCCACTGCTGCTGGTAGGTACTGATGTTCCCTTGGACAGGATGACTGCAAGGGCAGAGGTGAGTGATAGTGATACCTCACTGTCAGCCTGGATACTGTCAGAAGATACCAGACTTCATGTGGAAGGGGAGCTGGGAGAAATCACAAAGATAGAGTTGAGACAGGCTCAGCTCTAAGACCCTACATTACAAGGCTTGAGAGAGGTAGCTAGTAAGGTGCCTTATCCTCAAAGAAAAGGAGAGTCTGTATACTGGAACAAAGGGTTACTGTATAGGGAGTAGTAACCCCTAGGGAGGGCTAGAAGGTGAGATAATAAAGCTGTTGGTAGTACCCAGAGCATACTGTCCGGCACTTCTAGCCATAGCCCATGACATTCCTTTTGCAGGTCATATGGGCATAAAGCATACCAAGAGACATATTATGCAGAACCTTTATTGGCCTGGGTTTGCAAGGGATGTAACTGGGTACTGCAGGACCTGTGAGCAGTGCCAAAAAGTAGGCAAGGCAAGAGACAAGGTCAAAGCATTTTTGATGCCTTTGCCTGTGACTAAGGAGCCATTTCAGAGGGTAGCTATAGATATTGTGGTGCCTCTGAGTACCCAAGTTCTACAGGCAAAAAGTATATCCTAGCGACAGTAGATTATGCTACTAGATACCCTGAAGCGGTGGCTCTGTGCTCCATCGAGGCAAAGAAGGTGGCAAATGCTTTGCTACAGATTTTCAGCAGGGTAGTTTCCAAACAGAAATACTGACTGACAGAGGTGTCAATTCCATGTCAGACATGCTGGTTTGTCTGTGGGAGCGCTGTAGGGCGAAGCACCTAAAAACCACCCCTAGCATTCCCAGACTAATGGTCTTGTGGAGAGGTTGAACTCTACAATAAATAACAACATGCTATGGGCATTTGCAGACCAGTTTAAAAGAGAGTGGGACAAATATTTGCCCCATCTATTGTTTGTCTACAGAGAGGTGCCCCAGGAATCCACAGAGTTTTTTCATCCTTTGAATTGCTGTATGGGGCACAGGGTGAGGGGACCTCTAGATCCGATTTGTGATGAGTGGGAGAGTGAATGTGAATCCCACAAGGAGTCTGTTGTGGCATATGTCCTAAACCTCAGAACAAGGCTTAGGGAGTTCATGGACTTGGCCCAGGAGAAATTGGCAGAAGCCCAACAGCAGAAACAGTCTAGTATAACAGGAATGCTTGAGCTCGAGAGTATGCTGTGGAACAGCAGGTTATGGTGCTCATTCCTGTCAAGACATAATAAAGCTGCAGGCAGCTTGGGAGGGAGTCTTCAAAGTGGTAAGGAAGATCAGTGATGTTAACTACATAGTAGAACTGCTAAGTAGGAGGCAGGTGCAGAAATTGTACCATGTTAACATGATGAAACCTTACCATAATAGGGAGGCCCTTGTGCTGAGTATTTGCAGTGGATAGCAGGAGGAGTCTGAGGGGGCTCTGATGACGGATCTCCACAGTGAGGCTTGGACTGACACCTCAGTGGAAGGGGTAGCAATGTCCTAGTGGATATCCCCTAACTCAGGTTCAAGAAATCTGAGCAGTGTTACAGGAGTTTGGGGACATGGTCACTGGGAAACCAGGGTGCACCCACCTGGAGCAGCCCCATGTGGCTACAGGACCCTAAAGGCCTATTAAGCAGGCCCCTTATAGGGTGCCTGAGCAAGTCAGACAGACTCTGAGGGAGAAGATACAGGAGATGTCAGAACTGGGAGCAATCCAGCAGTCCCTGGGCCTCCCCTGTGGTGCTGGTACCAAAGAAGGATGGGAGAACCAGGTTCTTTGTGGACTACAGAAGACTAAATAGTCACACAGAGTCAGATGACTACTCCATGACTAGGACAGATGAAGCCTTAGAGAAGCTCTTTGGAGATAAGTATCTGACCAAGGGCTACTGGCGCATGCCCTTGACTCCCAATGCTAGAGAGAGATCAGCCTTTGCGACTCCTTTCGGCTTGTAGGAGTTCACAAAGATACCCTTTGGGATGAAAAACACCCCAGCAACTTTCCAGAGGCTGGTAGATGGTATCCTAGCAAGACCAGGAAATTATGCCCTTGTTTACCTGGATGAAACTGCCATCTACAGCCATTATTGGCAAGGGCACCTTCAGCATGTCAGGGAGGTGCTGGCCAGACTGCAAAGAACAGGGTTAACTATTAAGCCCAGTAAGTGTCAAGTGGGTATGACAGAGGCCTCCTACCTGGGACAGAGAGTGGGGAGTGGTAATATCAGGCCAGAACCTGTCAGAAATGGAAGCCATTCAGGCATGGCCTGCACCTATTACCAAAAAGCATGTGAGGGCATTCTTAGGGACAATGGGGTATTATAGAAAGTTTATTCCCAATTATAGTACAATAGCTGCTCCCCTCACAAACCTCACAAGGAAAAACAGGCCAGATAAGGTAGTGTGGAGGTCAGCATGTTACCAGGCATTCTAGAAGCTTGATGGAGCTTTGGGAGGACCCCCAGTATTAGCCAGTCCAGATTACAGCAAAGAATTTATTGTGCAGGTGGATGCTTCAAACCATGGGGTGGGGGCTGTACTTAACCAGGTTTCCTCAGAGGCAGAAGAGCACCCAGTGGTATATCAGAGCCATAGACTGCAAACCAGGGAGGAATGTTACGCAGCTGTAGAAAAGGAATGTCTAGCCATAGTATGGGCACTGCATAAACTTTAGCATTACCTGTATGGAAGGAAATTCAGTGTAGTTACAATCCACAATCCCTTAGCATGACTACATAGAGCCAGCCAGCAAAATGCCAAGTTATTAAGTTGTAGCTTAAGAATGCAGGCATATGACATGACAGTACAATACCGTAGTGTGGTCAGCAATGCCAACACAGATGTGCTCTCAAGACAGGGAATGGGCTGACATATTCCCAGATGGGCTTATTCTCAAGCCAGGTTTCTCAAGGGTCACTTGAAAAACTATCTTGAGTCTTCAAAGGGGGAGAGGTATGACAACAGGAGGTACTGCCAGCCATGCCAGAAGTAGGGCAGTGGATGTAGGATTTGTACCAGCACAGCTAGCTTGAATTTTGTAAATAATTATATGTCATTTGCACATCAAACTGATTTGTACAAATGCTTGTGCTGAAAATGTATTTGTGAGATTTGCTGGTGTTAAAATGTATCAACAGTGCACCCTGCTGGAATGAAAAGAAATGCACATATATTACTGTAACTGAATTAAATGTATATGTTTTAATAGAGGATACTGGTACAGCAGAGGTTAATCAGTTAGCTTACTTTAAGAAAAATAAGGGAAATGTAAATGAGCTGTTAAACCATAGACACAGCATCCCACAGTGATTAAAAGGACTGGAGACAGTGGGTCTGGAAGAAGCCTTTGTTCATTAGCTCAGTAAAAAGAGGAGGAGAAGCCCCAGGCACTGCGATAAACATTTAGATGTGTATTGTAGCCATCTATGCTAAATTCCCGTCTAACTGTGAGAACCTAAAGTCAGGTGACCATATAAGGTCATTCTGCAAGCCATCTTGGATATTATATTTTACATGAAGTAACCTGTGAGTATTAAGTATTCTGTTTTGGGGAGCCTGAATAGAAAGACTGCTCAAGTATTTCACTGTGTCTTGCTCTATCAGGTTATTAGGGAATAGTAATTCAACTAGATTCAAATCAGTAATATAGTGACACTTAGTTTAGAGACGGTTTTTCTTCATTTGTATCAGTCTGTCCATCAATGTTGTTTGCAAATATTTCCTGTGATTTGAACTCTGTGGTTTACTGTAAATATATATTTAACATTCTCTCTGTTTCTGGTCCTTTTTGAAAATATTTAAGCTTTGAGAGTATTTGCACATAGTTATTTGGTGATAACTCTGGTCACTTCTGAAAGCCTTGCTGTTTGGTCAACATTACCATCTGTATTGATATTAATTTCACTCAGCATAATTGGATACCCTTTCAAGAGCCTTATAGTAACTGACTGGTGGCAGTGAATCTACTTTATAGTCTGGGCAAAGTTGGTAGAGCAGGTAACCTGTGCAAGCCTTTCCCAGGTGTGTGTGTGTGTGTGTGTGTGTGTGTGTGTGTGTGTGTGTGTGTGTGTGTGTGTGTGTGTGTGTGTGTGTGTGCGCATGTGTGTTTGTTTGTTTGTGTGAAAATTAAGTCAGAAAGTGTCAGCTACTTGGGGCAAGGACACAAAGCATTGGTTTCACAGTCCCAGTGGGGAGCCTTACTGGGGACCTTGGGAGAGGCAGACAGACTCCCAGATCCTGGGCTGTGTGTGTGCCCTGTGCACTATTAAGGGAAATAGTGCTTGATGTAGATAGGTCAGCATCTGGAAATACTGAGTGTATCCATTTCTATTCCAAGTGCATGTCCCCCTCCAGTGTCAGTGGTGAGGATTCAGACTCCTTGATTATATGGTTACCATCTGTTCTCTTGTCACCGAGACACTCGTGGGTTGAGCTAGGTCATCCCTTTGCCTGCACTGTGAAGCAGTGGGACTTTAAAAAGTCCCGTTTTTTGATACATGCTGAATAGGCTTGGAAAAGCTGAAAACACGCCCGTTTTTTTTCTGCGGTAATGCGGTTACGTCACCAACCCGAACCGGCAGGCAGAGGTAATCCCTGTTAGGTCCAGGTGGTGTAAATCATGCAGCAATTGGCTGAAGGTCTTGAAGGGGGCAGGGATTCAATAAGGAAGAGCCCCACAAAGGTTGCAGCTGTACAGCGGGTTTGTATTAGTGCTTCTACAGCTGCTAATAGGAAGGAAGGACTGAGATTTTTCTGTCAGCCAGCCAGCCAACCATCAAGGAAACCACGAAGTCAGCAACTGAAGCAGGTAGGAAGCCTGCTAGCCCACCAGCCAGCGACTGAAGTAGGCAGGGAGCCAGGGAGCCAGGGAGCCAGCTAGCCAGCCGGCCAGCCAGCCAACCACTGAAGCAGGCAGGAAGCCTGCTAGCCAGCGAGACAGCCAGCCAACCACTGAAGCAGGCAGGGAGCATGCTAGCCAGTGAGACAGCCAACCAACCACTGAAGCAGGCAGGGAGCCTGCTAGCCAGCCATTGAAGCAGGCAGGGAGCCTGCTAGCCAGCCAGTCAGGTAGCCAGCCAGCCACTGAAGCAGGCAGGGAGCCTACTAGCCAGCCAGCCAGCTACTGAAGCAGGCAGGGAGCCTGCTAGCCAGCCAGCCACTAAAGCAAAAGTACAGTTTTGTACCTACCATAAATGTAGATGTCCGGTAGATATGCAACTGCAGTCATAACATATGGGTTGTCCTGCCTCAGGCAGCCCTCGGTCTGCTGAATTCCAAAGTCTGGGTCCGGCGTCAGCTGGTGTCGCCTCCTCTCCAACGTCAGAATGGCTGGAGTATAAAGGCATCGGCCGACGCCATCTTCCTCAGTGTTTCTTGCCCCAGATGCCAGGTGCCCTCCTAGGAAGGCTAAATTTGGTGACTGGATAAACAATTCCAGACATGCACAACAGTAATAAACAGATACACCATAGGAGGTACCCCCAGCTAATAGGAATAGGGGTAGTGGACCCATAATGAAGGTTGCAAAGGGGTAGGAGGGGTGGGAAAATCCGACTGCAGTTGCATATCTATCGGACATCTACATTTATGGTAGGTACAAAACTGTACTATGTCCTTCAAGAATGCAACTGCAGTCATAACATATGGGTTGAATAACATAGCCAATCTGGGGGTGGTTGGAACTAAGTGATGGTGTAGCTAAAATGCCCTGCAGGACTGCCGAAGCAAAGCCTGCTCGGGATCTGGAGTATAAAGGCAGGTTGTAGTGCTTGATAAATGTATGCACGGAGCTCCATGTAGCAGCCTCTAGAATGTCCTTTGTAGCCACTCCTCTTAGGAAAGCTGTGGATGTGGCTATAGCTCTGGTGGAGTGTGGCCTAATATTGGCTGGCACACCTTTTCAATGAAAAGAATAGCAGAATCTGATGCAGTGTCCAATCCATTTGGAAATTGTTTGTTTGGAGATTGCCTTTCCTTGTACTCCAGCAGCATAGGCTACAAACAGTTGGTCAGACTTTCTGGTGGCCTTAGTTCTGTCCAAGTAGTAGCGTAATTGTCTGTGTTTGTCCAAAGTATGCAGCAGTGCTTCCCCCCTGTTTTGAGGATTGGGGAAGAAAGTAGGCAGGTGAATGGCTTGATTTAGAGACACCCTGGAAATTACTTTTGGCATGAATGAAGGATTGGTTCTTAGAGAGACTCTGCCCTGATGAAAAATGAGAAAAGGAGGTACTGCCATGAGTGCCTGTATCTCCGAGACTCTTCTTGCTGATGTGATAGCCAATAGGAAAACCATTTTCCATGAGAGAAATTGCATTTCTGAAGTTGTTGCTGGTTCAAAGGGAGGAAGAGTTAATTTTTCCAAGACGAAATTGAGGTTCCATGCAGGTACTGGCGGTTTCCTGGGGGGTTTGATATTCTTTATCCCTCTCAGGAACTGTCTTAGCAAAGGATGTGAAAACACAGGTGGATCACAACTGAATTTTGCTGAGATTGCTGAGGCATGAATCTTTATGGAAGAATATGAGAGACCAGTATGAAACATTTCTGCCAAGTATTCCAATATCTGAGGTATACTCAAGACTGTTGTATCCTGACCCCTGTTAGCATTCCAGATGATGAATCTCTTCCACTTGGCTGAATAGGTTTTTCTGGTGGAAGGTCTGCGTGCTTCCAGTAAGATCTCTTGAACTTTTTTGGAAAGAGAGATATTGGAAGGAGTTATGGTAACCTCCAGGCTGTCAGATGCAATGTTTTCAGGTTTTGATGAACAGTCCTGTAATTGTGCTGTGTTAGAAGTAGAGGCCATAGGGGCAGAGGCCATGGCTTGGTCCGAGTTATGCTCAACAGCAATGGGTACCAGCGCTGCCTTGGCCAGTCTGGAGCTATCAAAATGTCTGTTGGTTGTTCTGCTTTAATCTTCAGTATCACCTTGGTCAGCAGCGGTAGAGGAGGGAATGCATAAATTGTTAGGGAATTCCAGCTGGAGAGAGCATCCATTTTCCAGGCTAGAGGATGGTGAGTCCTTGTACAGAACTTTTCCAGGTGATGATTCATGTGAGAAGCAAAGAGATCTATGCCCGGTCTTGCCCATGTCCTTGTTATTTGAGAGAAAATGTGAGGATGCAGCATCCATTCGTGCGGATCCAAGAAATTCCTGCTCAACTTGTCTGCCAGAACATTGTCCTTGCCTGGCACAAACTGGGATTGCAAATGTATCTTCAGACTTAGGGATTTTTCCCAGAGAATCATTGTTAGTCTGCAGAGGGGATAAGAATGAGTGCCTCCCTGCTTGTTTATATACCACATCACAGTGGTGTTGTCTGTCCTTATTAGCAAATGTTCTTGTTGAAGTGATTTTTCGAAATTCTCGATTGCATGTATCACTGCCAACATCTCTTTTTGGTTTATGTGCAGATGCCTTTCCCTTGGTGTCCATTGACCTTGAATGCATCTGCCTTCCATGTGCGCCCCCCCATCCATGGTCTGAGGCATCTGTTGTAATCATTTGACCTGCTTGAGGTTTGTTGAAAGACGTGCCTTTGTTTAACTGACTTGCTTGAGCCCACCACAAAAATTCTCTTTGCAGACATGGAATGTGTGGGATTACGTCCTCTAGGCTTTGGCTGTGTTGAGGCCATAAGCTTTTTAAGTACCATTGCAGCTTTCTCATATGAAGTCTTGCCAAAGGTATCAGAAGAATGCAAGATGCCATGAACCCCAGGGCCTGCAGGATTTTCCTTGCAGTCAGCTGGGAGAACTTTGCTAGGCCTTTGAAGTACTCTGGTAACTGCTGTTGTTTTTCCTCTGTGAGATAAGCCATTTGTGTGTTTGTGTCCAGCTTGGCTCCTAGGAAAATAATTTGTTGGGATGGCAGGAGTCCTGATTTCTGAATGTTGACTGTGTATCCAAAGGCCTGTAGTAATTGAATGACATAGTCCAAGTTTGCAATCAAGGTTTGTTTGTTGTCTGCTTGTATGAGGCAGTCGTCCAGGTAGGGGTATATTTGAATCCCCTGGAGTCTGCAGTGTGCCACTACTGATGTCAGGCATTTCGTGAACACTCTGGACGCAGTAGATAAGCCAAATGGCAATGCTGAGAATTGATAATGCTCTGTCCCTGCAAGAAATCTGAGGTATCTTCTGCAGCTTTGTCTGATTGGGACATGCAGGTATGCCTCCTTGAGGTCCAGAGTGACCAGCCAAGACCCCTTGCCCAGCATGGGAAGGAGTTGCAGCAACGTCAGCATTTTGAACTTTGGCATAATGAGATAAGTATTTAGAGTAGACAGGTCCAGTATAGGCCTCCATTTGTTTTCCTTTCTTGGAACAAGGAACAGTCTTGAATAAAATCCCTGGCCTTGTTCCTGTGGAGGAACCTTTTCTATTGCATTTATGTTTAACAGCTTTGAAACTTGAATGAGTGCCTCTGCCCTTTGATGATGTGGCAGGTTTGGCATGCCTTGTCTTATTGGTAAAGTATGGAAGTGGAATCTGTAACCTTTGTCTATTAAATCCAGAATCCAGTTGTCCTTGGTTAAGATATGCCAGTTTTTTGAGAATAAGGATAATTTTCCGCACAAGGGTGCTTCTCTTTGAGCCTTTGTAGGCGGTATGAAAGTCAAGTCATTGTGGTTGTACTTGTGGTGCAGCTGGGCTGCCTGTGCCACTTCTTTGATTTGGTGGTTGCCACTGGCGGCCCCTGTAGGAGCCTCGGTATTGCCCTCTACCTTGGCCACGCCTGTTTTTTCCCCTTTGAAACTTGTCAGTGTCTGGAAAGGACCAATTCTTTGAAGGCCAATTCCTGCTGAATCTGGGAGGCTGAACCTGGAGGAAATCTTTGACTGTCTGTACTGATTTAGCTTTTTCCTCAATGGACTTCAACACATCTTGTGCATTAGCACCAAAAAGCTTCTGTTTTTCTAAAGGTGCATCAAGTAACTTTACTTTAACATGGTCTGGCAGAGGCTGTTATTTTAACCAAGCATGTCTACGTATAACAGCCCCAGTCATAGCTGCCCTACATGAAGCCTCCAATGCATCATAACCACACTGAAGAAAATGATTGTTAACCTGCTGAGTGTTATGTACTAGATCCTGCAATGCCTTAAAATCAGTAGACTCAGGGGAGGCTAGCTTTTTCTGTAAGTCATCCAGTAAAAAATCCTGGTACTGAAACATATGAAAAAGGCAGTTAAGTGACCTCATAGCCAGGGTGGTGGAGGTATAAACTTTTTTATCCCATCTCTCCAGGGATCTAGCTTCCTTATCCGCTGGCAGTGGATTCTTGGCAGTGGAAGTAGCCACTCCCTTGGGGCCCTGTGAAATTGTTTCTAGATCCACAGAATGGGCCAAAGAGATGCTTGTGTGTGTCAGGGACCCTATAATATCTGTCAGGCTTGACAGGAGCAGGAGGGAGAGAATCAGGGTTAGCACTGGAGTCGGAGAAAACATCATCCAGGACATCCATAACTGGAGGGATAGCTAAGGGCCTGTGCTGGGGAAGCTTGAAGAAGGTATGTAGCCTTTTCCTGGAATCAGAGAATTCCTGGCCCTGCCATTTAAAATGCTCCCTCATGGAGTGTAGGACTTCACCGAACGAAAAATCCTCTGGAGGAGAGGCAGAGGGAATTGACTCCTCAGCATCAGAGTCCTCATAGGCCTGGAAGGATTCTTCTTGGGTATCAGAATGCTCAGAATCCCCAGAGGCTTCATCTGAAGAGAGGTTGTCGGCCTGCTCAGTTCTGGGCCTTTTCTCTGCAGGCAGCTGAGAACCTCTGTCTGGATGAAGCTGAGACCCCCTAATAAGAGAAATTAGATCTGCAGCAAGAGACATGATCGGTTTATCAGAAGAGGGGGCCTGAGCAGTAGGTTTAGGATGGGCCTTGGCCTGGCTGGCGGCCTTAGCACGTGCAAAGGCCTTGATGGACATGGATACAGGAGGCCTAGCTGCCCCACGTGCTGGTGTAACCTTGTCCACAGGAATGGTGTCGGGTAGATCCAGAACCTCGGTTTCTGGAGGAAAGTCAACAACCGGCACCGGAGTGGACTCCGAGACCGAAGGACGAGTTACCGCTGTGTCGTCAGCCTGGAGCGGTTGGATTACCGCTTCCGAAGGGACCGAAGCACTTGCGGACGGTTTAAGAGGAGTATCGGTGGATGACGCGGGCCGAGGATGTCGGTCCCTGTCCTTACGTTTTTTGGAAGATTGAGTTGTCGGTTGATCCGACGGCATGATATAAGCAAAAGAATCACCGAAAAAGTCTACGACAAATTCTGCCCGGCGCCTGAGAGTGCGCTTATTAAAGCAAGCACAGGCAGCACAGGCCGAGACGTCATGGTCTGGGCCCAGGCAAGGCAGGCAAAGAGAATGGAAGTCCTTACGAGGTATTTGTTTACCACAAGACAAACAATTATTAACTTTCTCAATTTGTTCTGACATCGGCTGAGGCAAGAAAAAATGTTCCCCAATGGGGTACTTAGCTTTTAGATGACTTCGTACTGAAAACACAGGAGCTGACCGACCGGCACTTGCGAACTGCTTCTGCTTCGGTCACCGCGGCAAGAAAGACTGAAGAAGATGGCGTCGGCCAATGCCTTTATACTCCAGCTGTTCTGACGTCAGAGAGGAGGTGACACCAGCCAACGCCGGACCCAGACTTTGGAATTCGGCCGACCGAGGGCTGCCTGAGGCAGGACAACCCATATGTTATGACTGCAGTTGCATTCTTGAAGGACATCAGGGTGCCTGCTAGCCAGCCAGCCACTAAAGCAGGCAGTTAGCCTGCTAGCAAGCCAGCCACTAAAGCAGGCAGGGAGCCTGCTGACCAGCCAGTCACTAAAGCAGGCAGGGAGCCTGTTAGCTAGCCAGCCAGCCACTGAAGCAGGCAGGGAGCCTGCTAGATAGCCAGCCAGTCCAGCAGGTAGGGAACCTGCTAGCCAACCAGCCACTTCAGCAGGCAGGGAGCCAGTCATCTAGCAAGCCATTCCAGCAGGCAGGAAACCAGCTAGCCCAGCAAAGACTGTGATAGTGGTAAGTACAACAGTCAAACAGTATTTTGTGGCTTTAGTTATTTAAAATGGGAATACTGTGCTCTATTTAAATTTAAGTTTTTAATGTTTAGTGGTAAATGTGGTGAAGTATGCAGTATTTAACTCGGTGCAGTAGTTATTTTGAGATTTCCAAGTAGTAGTTTAAAATAGGAAATTAAGTTTTTAATGTGTAGAGGTAAATGGGGCTGCAGTACGCAGTATTTAAATCTGTGCAGTGATTATTTTGAGATTTCCAGGTAGTAGTTTTTAAGGGTATAACAAGTGCACACGCGTGTGTTTGTGTGTGTGTGTGTGTTGTTGTTGTTGTTGTTGTGTTATGATTTGGAAGCATTAGATTTTAAAGGCTGAAACATTTGTATAGAAGTTTTGTTCATTTCTGGGGGGGGCAGTCTTAAAGATAAATGTAGTTTGATATATTTCTATTGTCGTGGCTTTTTCAGGGTACTTTCCATTTACAGATAGAAAATGTTTGAGGATAGTTAGCATTACATTGCACACATTTTCACATGAAAAAGTGCAGTTTTAAAGAAAAGATATACTGCTTGGGTAATTTTTCCTATTGTTAGTTCTTGCAAGTCAATGTGCATGCCGTGTAACTATCTTTTGAGGGGGAATGTTCATAGGTAACAGTGAATTTATTATTCTAGTAGGTACATGTTGCCAACTTGCTGTAGCGGTTTCAAGATAGTTTTCATTTATAGTTGTAAATGTGTACATTTTATTTTTATGCTGTCTTTAATAACGTTAAAATGTCCTGGTTTGCTTGTAATGTGAATATGGGTGTGCTGCTTTTACTTGGGCCTATTTATTGCATCGTTGTACTGAGTAAATTATTGTTAAAGGTTTATTTTTTATTTCTCTTAATTGCTATGTTTGAAGGTAAAAGGGATCCACGAGATCTGCTGTGCACTGTAGTTTATTTTAGCTGCTCTTGCAAGAAGTACTTTTAAAAGGTAAAGGGCAGGATTCACGAAACCTCCGTGTAAGAGTTAACATGTCTTACACGGAGGATGCAGTTAAACGGTATGACGTCAGCATGCCATGCATATGCATGAGGGCATGCTGAATCACACCCTAGGCTAATACGGTCCATGCAGGAAAGTAGGGGGCGTCTCCGAATGGCGAGTTCTGCAAAGGGACACACCCCCAGAAGAGTCAGAGTCCTGAAAGTAAACTCCCACGAGTGAGTCCGCAGAAATGTCAAGAAACACAACACCACACATGCCCCCACAGACTATAAACCCAACTGTAATGTAAAACGTAAAAATAACAGTTTAATTTTTTTTTTATAATTTCAAAAATGTTTGCCCATAGTTGCGCTCGGTTGCGCGGGTATGCTCTCCGCTCAGCCACAGTTAGCAGTCATTGAAAAGCATACAAGATCTAAATATCCAAATTAAGCCAAGTAGCAATAGCGTAGCAGTAGAGACGTTGGCCAAAGAGGAGGTAGTCACGGTTCGAGCCCCCACAACATAATTTCCTATTTTTAGTTAAATAAGCATGAAACAATCCCCTGACATATATGTATATATATATATATATATATATATATATATATATATATATATATATAAAACTATAATTTAAGTAAAATGTAATGAAATGGGCCATGTATTTTTGAAGAAATCTGAGACAATAAAATAAAAAAAAATGTTATAAGCGCCCATAGCTGAGCAGCGCTCTAACAAGCTGAGTATGACTGCTTGCAGGTGAGCAGCAGTTTAACAGGTGAGTTGAGCATCGCTTTAAAATGCTTAAAATGGGTGCCCGTAGCTGAGCAACACTTCACACAGCATAATATGGGTGCTCATAGCCAAATAACGCTTTACCCAACGTAAGCCGTTTCCGCGGAGCTGCACAGCGTGCCAACCGGAAACCGACGGGCAACGTTGAGCAAGCTGTATCAAAACCGCCTTTACACAGACACACCTCCTAGCCTGTCTAGACAGTAGTAAAATAAAAAAAAAAGCAATGGCCAGGCTCGAACCCAGGATACTGTGCACCACAGTCAAAGTACTAAACCACTAAGCCATGACAGTTGTACTGAGAAATGCAGTATTAGCATATATATAGGAATGAATGGAAATATAAAAACTTGCTTTGTCATGCTTCTAAGCTGATACATGTCCAAAATGGCCAATCACAGATAAGTGCGGGAAAACCGGCACATATAAGCCCCATAGGCGGGAATACACAGCATAACTGATTGTGGAACCCATTTGCAGTCAGGATGGCAGGTGTAGGAGAGGGCAGTCGCTTCCGAGCACAGAGGAGGGGTGTTGAGGAGTCCAAATATATGGTTTAGCTCCTAGTCCACGATCATGAGGCTCAACTCATACAGGGCCAGGTTCAGTGGGGTGCATACAAGGCAGAGGCGTGGAAGTGGTTGGCACATGATCTCACCAGTGCCACAGGCATACCAAGGACTGGCGAACAGGTCCGTCACCACCATGCGGACCTGAAGAGACGTAAGCAGGACCAACTAAACCGCTGGATCCAGGAGGCCCGGCAAATGCCCAACGCCCCACTACTGAGTAAGCATCCATGTAATTAAGTAAGTAAGAAATTATCTTAGCCTATATTATGGAGATGTATGTTCCAATATTACTTCATTTATATCACAGCTGCAGGTGTCTGTTCTATGAATCGGCGAGCCTATGCGGATAGGCTGGTGCGGTTGCGCCACCAGACAGGTTAGTAATTATTTTGCTGGAATTGTTATAGAATATAAGTGAGACAGCTTGTAAAAGAGTTCAGTGTTGTCACATATTAATAAAGTTCAAATAAGCCTAGAAGAAAGATTCTGCTAGTAGTGTATGATTAGATAAGTGATGCAGCCTGTAATCCAGAAATAAACATTAAACAAGTGTGAAATAGAGATTTTCCACCTGTACTGTAATATCAGATAACTGCTTCAGCCTGAAAATGACTGGTGAACAATCTACAGAGGATAGACATGTGTCAAATACATCCCCTTTTAAAATCTGCCATATGAAATAAGTGAGTCTGTTGGAAAGGATTGTTGTAACAAGTAAGAAATGTTAATAACTCCTAGAATTCAGTACCATCATGAATTGTAAAAATAAAACAAGTGAGAGTGTGAGAAAGAGGTATGAATCGACCAAGACAGCTGTAATAAGTCTGGAATAAAGTTATACTGCAGTCAGTACATTATGAAATGAATGAGACAGCCACAACCAAAGAGTGAAATGGGTTTAAGAAAGTACTGAACCTGGAATGTGTCTGTCCCACAATTTGGATATGTTGCTGTACCCTTGCAATATGGAGATAGTATGGTTGTATGAAATACTGAACATCCACAGTTGTCTGGAGCCATATAAGTCAAATGTAGCAGGATGCTGTACCTGAACACAGCCAGATACGAACATGTATGAATAAAAATGGAATGTATATTAATGTAGCAGTAACATTCCCACCACCAACATTCCTAAGGTTACATATAGGAAACTGTACTCAGACATGTAGGGTATATATATCCGCAGCTACTAGAAATGTACTAAGACATGTAGGGTATATATATCTGCAGCTACTAGAAATGTACAGCATACGTATAGGTAGTTTAAGTTGTTAATGTAATATTTCTTCACCCTACCCTATTTCACAAATAATGCCATTCCACACCAAACTGGGTATGTGTATCCACAATTAATTCCGATGGACATTTCTCCTGTTGGTTCATACATATCTGCATGTATGTTGATGCAAGTGCCCTGTTCACATATCCAAACCTGATGGCCTGTTGCCATCAATCAACCCTGCATGCTGTTGGATTGTGTACTGTTGTTCTAAATATGCATGTGTTATGCTTGCTGTTCAATGTTTGGAATTCATGGGTGTTTGGTTAATGGGAATACTGATGCATGCTGTTACAACTAATTTTGAATGGTGTTGTTTGTTACTAACCCAAAATGTCATAAAATACTGCTAAACATAGGACAAGAGGGAAGGCGGGTTCCAGCGGACCCACCTCTCCCACCTCAGCTGGCGAGTGCACCTGGCACTTGTGCCCAGGCTGGAACCTCCTCCAGTGGCCCTGTGCCACCTTCGGGTGGAAGCGCTGCAGGGGATGGGGCTCGTCCCCCCTCTGCAAGCGTGGCCGGAGGAGAACGTCCACTCACCCTCCAAAGTGTCCGGTCTGTGGTGCGTAGCGAGATCAGGCATTCTGTGCTTGAACCCCTACATCAGCTTGGAGGCACGGGTGGCGCAACTGACGGGTGTGCCTGCCCGTCCTATACAGCCCCCAGCACAGCCCCGTCCTTGGCCATCTGTGGGCTCATGGGCTCGCGATATCCAAACATCCGTCCCCGTCAATTGTGCCCCCCCCCCACGGGTCATACTCCGCCCCTGTATGAGTCTTGTTTGTCTTGTCTGTTAACCTCCCCAACCTACCTCCCCAAATATACCTACTTCCTGTACCTCACATTCCACTCTCAACCTGAAAAAAAAAATAAAAAAAGGGCACTCTGTTCCCACAAAAATATTATGCCCCATACATAGCTGCCCATTTTGCAGACATGTCTGCTGGACATGTCAACTGATAATTAAAATTGGCTGTACAACATATTTTGTTTTCCTCACCCCTCTCTCAGGGGTGGAAGGTTTCAAATTTCACACCAAATTACACACATATGCACAGCTGTTGCTGATAAAGAAATGGGCAGCTATGGGCCTTCCCTACATCCTTCATGCAAATCCCGAGCTTGTTTTCCTACTGTCCTTCCCTCTTTGTGCCCCCTTTTTCACCACTTTCCTATCTCCCCATTTTCTTTTCTTTAAAAGAAATTAGCGCGGGTGTTAGCGAGAGTAAGAACTTTTAAGCAGTAGTCAGCGGGTGTGCGCTTGTGTGCGCTTAGCTAAGAGTGTGTGCGCGAAGCTAAGCGGCACTGCACATGCGTGAGCATCGCGTAAACCAGCGCAAACCCGCTTACAACTGCTTAAAAGTGCCTTAGTCACTCTGAATGACAAGGCCTGTAGTCAGCTCAGCAGAAAAATAAAATTCCCCTGTCAGTCTCGAACCCAGGACCTAGGAAACACTAGTCTGCATGACTTACCCCTAAGCCATGACTGATATACAAGAACTTTGTGCTGAAAGCAATACATCATGAAATAGAAGGACTGAATGTAAAGGGAATATAGGAAGGCTATTACACAAAGCTTGTTTATTGTATCTTTACTGGCAATTCTTGTGGAATTGCATTACATTAGTGTGATAAGAGAAACAGCCATGCTAGTAGGTAATAATGTTACAGTAGCACCTTACAAACCCCACAGAGTATCAGAGCAGGATAAACACCGCCATATTTGAATAGGTAAGAGGCCAGACCTCCCAACTGTGACTGATTTACAGGGATGTCCCGGATTTGCAAACAAATGTTAACTGTGCCCCACTGACTCCCTGTGAAATGTACTAACAGTAGGCAGAAAGGTGGGGAATCCCACGTAATGGCGTAATGGTAACTGTCAATAAGTTAAAGTAGACACTACTTGCATGTCAGAAATGGTGTAGTAATACATATGCTCAAAATACCCCACAGTCACAACTGCAGAATATCTGAAATATATCACGGGTGTATCCCACTGATATGTACCATTCCCTGAGGCTGCTCAAATATATACCTGAGAGCATCTGAGGCCTGCAAGTGTCAGAAACACACAGGCATATCAGCCTGTCTGCTGTTACACACTCTGCGAATAGCTATAGAACTGCTTCCACCAGCACACCCTCATGTAGGAGTACAACCCAGAAATATCAAAGGATGTAGCCATCTAATAAACTAAGGACAGTATAGCAGTTACAAGCACTACATGTGCCTGATATTCATAACTGTTAGTACAAAGTACAAGGCCCCACTACTGCTCAGCATCAAAGTAAGATACCTTTGTAAGTGTCAAACCCCACACCTTGGCCTCACCAGACTGCATGCAGTGCCACCAAACCACACCAAACATATAAGAAATTGCTGCTGAAAGAAATATATCATGCATTACAAAGAGTGAATGTAAATGGAAAATAGGAAAGCCATAGCAACACATTCCAGTAAAGACAAACAGCAGGCCTTCAAGGAGTGAATGTAAAGGCTAAATAGTGAAGCCATAGCAAGAAATTGCAAGAGCTACTGTTGTATACCAGTTAATCCACAAGTCCCACAGGAAAGTACATACTCCCATGTAAACAGTATTAGCATTATTAGGTGTGAGTTAACATACACACTGAGAAGAATGAACTGGAAAAAGTAACAGTCAGGTTTCAGTACAACATGCATTTCAGTGACTACAACACAGCCTTAGATATGAGAGACAAACCAACCTTTTGACTCACACAACAGTGTCCACAGCAAACCAGCATGGTCCCCACCTTGAAAAACTGAAAGGCCTACGCCTACCTAACCTAACATTTTTAGCACTGTCCTGAAATCACAGTGAGAACTGCAATTACCACACAGCAGGCTGCATGCAGTAAATGCTGGCCAACAATTGGTGCAGAGGCCATCACATGCACATGTGCAGATACCTACAAAAGCAGCCTGTACTCCCAGTCCACACATGCAATAATATCATTGCAGCAACTGGAGGGAGAGAGACAGAGAGAGAGAGAGAGAGAGAGAGAGAGACACCAAAAAAAAAAAAAAAAAAAAAAAAAACCCATCAAGACAGCAGCAAGCCAACCAGCCAGCAGCAAGCCAGCCAGCCGCCATCCAGCAGCAAGCCATCCAGCCGCAAGCCAGCCAGCCGCAAGCCAGCCAGCCACAAGCCAGCCAACAGCAAGCCAGCCAGCAGCCAGCCAGCAGCAAGCCAGCCAGCAGCAAGCCATCCAAAAAAGCTGTCAGAAACAAAGGTAATGTAAACTACATAATCTAATAATCTGCATACGGTGAACCCTCCATATGTTTTAGCAGTCTGTATGTATATGAAGATGTGCATAGGGCAAGGGACATATTGCAACTGTTAGTGAAGGCTGCACATACATATGTAGTTGAAGGTTGCTATGTGCACATATCAATGTAGGTTGTAGTACAACGTACAATGTAGGTTGTACAGCAATGGATGTTTAGAAGTATGTTAGTGTGTGTATGTGTATGTATATATATATATATATATATATATATATATATATATATATATGTATATACATATATATACATATATGTATATAGAGAAGTATGTATAAATAGACATATATAGATAGAATATGTATATACATAAATATGTAATAGACACATACATATATAGATATCTATAGATACATACACATATACAGACAGATATGAATGTCTATATATATATGTATGTATATGAATCTCTCTCTCTCTTATATATGTATATATATATATATATATATATATATATATATATATATATATATATATATATATATGACTGAGAGAGGCACATGTGGGCAGATGTATTGCAACAGGTGCCTGGTGACAAAGGCATGGACTGAACACCAGTGTGGATACTGGAGTACCATACCCCATTCCAAAACACTTTAGCCACTAACCACCACATAGGTGGTTGCCTGCCTACTACTGGATGTGTCAGAAGGGAACATGGGAAACAAGTGTACAATAGCCTTCCCTTTGATATTCACAGTGGCACACTAGTCTTGTAATCCCTGTACATGGTACGTGTCATCACAAATGGTGTGTCAGCTAGGGAAATTTAGGTCACTGTACCCCTCTACACCTCACAATGTCCTACACGGTATGTACCTCTCATGACAACTACAGCAAGGGAAAAGGACACAGACATACCTAACAAAAAGTGATAATGCCCTCAAACACATTCCTTATGCAGAGTGACTGACAAAACCACAGATAGAGTGCCTTTCATACTACCTACACAGAGGTTACCACTGCTGGATATACAGAGTTATGTCACACACATACCAGGTGTCCAACTGCCATGGTAACACCTCACAATCTGTCCAGCCTAATGACCTATGGCCCTCATCCTTGTCACCCGCAGTAAAGAGCACATGCTGGAGGTACAGGTTCCTATCCACAAATAAGCCATACCCTGGACTAAACCACCCAGCATTAACAAGCAAGGCTCCTTATTAGTAGATGTCAGACATACCCGTGATGAATGTTATGCAGATAGGTAATATGCTGTATGAGTCACCTCTGTGTAACTGTGTGACAGGAGCAAGTACAATCACATTACATCTGTCCCAAGGGACAGGGTAGCATAACACTATGCTGCCGTAGGCCCAGGGCCAATAGCATAGTACCTACCTATGACACAATGCACACACACATGTAGTCATTGCAATACCAACTATGTGAGGTGGAATGAGTGTGCCACTGACTGTGTGCAAGGTCTGTAATGGTGTGATTGCTCAGTATGACTTTGTGTCTGTTATGGTAGTGTGTGTCCTCTGTGAGGCCAGAGAAAGATGTGTCAGTTATTGGGATATAAACATACTACATTGCCATATGTTGCGCTGTCGTTCCCTATATATGACTGTGGTGTAGGTAGGGGTATGGCAGCAAAGACTAGGGTGGATTACCATTGAAATTGTAACTGCGTTTAGCATGCAATGCATGGGATGACAATATTCCCCATCCATTAGCTTGATACATACCCCCAGTGTGAGGTTGCGCACTGGACCTCAAACAGTGTGCCGAGTGCTGGTGTATACTAGTTTGTTGTATGGAGTGTGGCAGGCACTGTCACACAGTTGTTGGCTGAGCACTGACATGTGTTAATTTACATGTGTATCCCCTGATAGACAGACAGATGTTATATATGGCAGTTCAGTGATATCAGTACAGTAGAGTATTATGTGTGCCATATTATTTGCTCACATATTTTTCTTTTCCTTCCAGGGCGATGGTGCATCAGTGCAACCCCTGTTATTCAGCTGCAGAGGATGAGGAGATACACCAGAGCCTGGTGTGGGATTTTTCCACACTGTTTTCCTGGACCAGCCAGAACCAGCAGGAGAGGGCTGCACTGTGGCAAGACCTTGTCCGTTGGGTAAATGACATAGGCATGCATAACTGGACATATGAGCAGGTACGCCATCACTACAGTGATTTAATTAGAAATGTCCGTCAGCGTGCATCTGATATCCACAGACAACAGCTTGCCACAGGTGGTGGGGTACCTATCCACCCCCCCCTCACCAAACTGGAGGAGCTCCTCCTAAGTGTTGTGGCTCCAGGCCAACAACAACATCCACAGACATGTGTCATGATGGAGGCTGGAGCCACCTAGCATGTGGACATGGAGTGTGCAGGTAACATGCCATATCTGTAGTTGAGTGTTGTCTGCACTGGTAGTTTATGCATGTGTGAGATGTGTACTGTGTGTGTAGCTGTTATACTGGAAATTCTTGTGCAAGATTGATATTCTGAATATCAGGAGTACACCTGTGAAAGCCAACTGTTGTACTACTGTACTGTATCATACTCACAGTATCAATGGCACAGTTGTGCCCACTGACAATAACTGTCTTATTTGTGCAGGTCCCTCTGGAGTAACAGTAAAGCAGCCAATCCATGCTGGTGAGTGTGTAATAACAATACTATTAATACTAATGATAATAACAGTAATAATACCCTCAAACAGTATTGTGTATGTGCTGGATTGCAGGTGTGTGTGTGTTTGTATCTCATGTACTGAGGAGTGTGCATGTTTGCACATGTGCAAGTGTGCAAGTGTGCGTGTGCATGTGCCTGTGTGCATGTGCCCATGTGCATGTGCATCTGTGGTAACATTGTGTACACATCGTAAAATGTGTTTCCTGTCTTCCTCTCACAGGTTCTGATGTTGCTCTGTTGGCGTGCAGCAGGGAACCTGAAGCCACTGCTGGGGATAGTGATAATGATGATACATGTGTAATGGCACAGGGAGGTGTGACAGGGTCTGTTGTTGGTCAGCCAATCGACAGTACACAGCAGTCAACCCCATCAATGCGCACAGTCATCCTGCCGATACATCCATTGTCACCAATGTCCTTAGCTGAGGGACAGCATACAGTGGGCATTGACCAAGGTAATGTGGTATCAGTGGCACATGCATCCCCTCACAGCAGCCATGGCCAGAGTCCTGACATGGTACCACACAGGCAGATGTCCAGGGGTTTTCGTGGGAGCATCCGTGGTCTTACTGCCCCTGTCAGACGTGCCCACAGAGGTCTTTCAACCTCAGCTATGTTCCGGGCTGTAATGCAGGCACAGGCACATATGGAACAGTACACCAGACAGGGTCTGAGGGAGCTTAGAGCACATTGCACTGCTATGAATGACACTATGCGTGACATAGGGGCTGCCATCCGTACTGTCGGCGAGGTCATTGACAGACGTTGGGGGAACACATTAGATCTGTTCCACAACTACATGTCCATAAGCCAGGGCAATGCAGGACGGTTGAGGCGTTGACGTGGACGTATGCCAGCAACATCAGCAGTTGGCAGTCGTCATAGATGACAACAAACCCGCAGCCGCTCCCATAGTGCCAGTACCAGCCCCAGCAATGCTGGGTCTGTGCTGTCATCAGACCGCCCTAGAAGACCACGTGCACATGGCTCTGGACAGTCCCAGCAGGGACATGTGTCCAGTCATCAACCAACTGCTTCTGATGACAGTACCCAGTCTGGCTTAGTACCTGATACTGTCCGTAGCACCCCTGCCAGGCACAGGTACCGTGTCCATGGCCAGAGACAGTGATCTGTATGACCTGGCAGGTACAGTCTGTGGCTGTCCACAAACACCCGTATATGGCAGCCATGAGGTGGAACTGTGTGCATGCATACACACATGCATAATGCTAACACCTAGGGCTAACACATACACATACACACTGCATCAACATTGCCCCATGTTGTACTATTGTCCCTCACTAACGCACACACACATACATGTCGATTGGATGTGTCAATGGCAGACTCTGGCATACCAAGTACACACCCTGTGCATATGATGAAACTGCACCACCTCCTGCAATCTGTAACATTGATGCAGGAACAGGATAGCATGGTGCTGATGCACAGGGTGACTACATAGAACTGTAGTAATATTATCATGTTGTTAACAGTACAGTGTAATGATATCATTGTGGGTATATCCCAGCATGCCTGATGCATTAACAGTATGATTGTCATTGTAGGTTTTTATACACCAGTGTTGATTCCAACAGTGTAATGTCTGCACATCTTTGCATTCTGGTGGTAAGGCTGAAAATACAAACCCACCGACATAGGTAGCACAGGGGATAAGAAAATGGAAGTAATGATACTCAATGCCAGACATGTAAACCGCAAGATGCATGCAGTCCAAACTCTACTCAGCATGGAGAATGTTGATACCTGTGCAGTGACATAAACCTGGTTCAAGGCTCCCAAGAGCACCCTAGCACTACCAGGTTACACCTCATACCATGCTTTACAGCCCCAAGACATGGAACTAACTATGAAAGGAGAGTGAGCATCAATACATGTCAGGGATACCCATACCCCCAGGTTGGTGTCACAGACTATCCACGTGCCACTAACAGTGGGTAAAACTGCCTTCCAGTTCATAGCCTGCTGCAGACCACCCTCCTAAACCCAGGAAACCCACTTGGCCTACTTAAGAACACATGAATATATGAAGGCGTCTCCAAACAACATTATATTGGGCAACTTTATCTACCAACACATAGACTGGGAGCAATACTGTAGCTCCAACACCCTAGGCCAAAGGTTCCTAGAATTCATAAACTAAAATGCTATGGAACAACTTGTTACCACTCCCACAAGAGGGGAAAACATACTGCACCTGATCATCACCAACATGGGGGCTCTATGCTCCAGACCAGAAGTGTATCCCTCACTGGTAAGATGACACCATAGAGTAATCTTGCTGTATATTCACATACCAACCGCAGCCCATGCAAAGAAAACCACAGTGAAGAAGTTGTGTAAAGCAAATTACACAGCTCAAAACAGAGACACAGGTGGAATCCTTCAAAGCCCCTGGGCCTGTGGAAAATACGGCCCGCACTGCTGAATCCTTTATAAATGCATTCTATGAACACCTACAGGAATGCACAGATCATGCAATTCCAAATATAACCAAGACCCAATCCTCCAAAGACTGGCGTCCTTTCTGGTGGACCCCAGCCACATAACAGACAACAATAGAAGGAGGAAGCTACTACAAGATCGACCAATATCCCACAAAGAGAAGGCATCTCTGATCAGTATTTGGACAAAAATTACGGGCACTCATAAAATCGTCTAAGGCCAGATTCAAAAGAAATATTGCACAAGACACTAAGGATAATCACAAGGCTTTCTTTACTTATATTAGGAATCTGGGTGGGAATTCCCACCCAGATATGCTCAGAAATTGTCCTAAATGACACAGAATACACCTAAGCCACATACATTGCCAACATCATTGCTGACAGGTTCAGCACAAACATCTCACCCCCCTCCCCACCACAAGGGCAAATATATATCCCAGCAGAGTGATGCCCCCCTGACATCTGAGATGCTCAGTCGCCTCTCAAAGCAGAAACACAGCATCAATGGGAGCAGACAGTGTCCCAGGCTGCATCCTACATGAACTCCAAGAAGAACTAAACACAAACATAAAACTACTGTTCAATCCCAGCCTTACTACAGGATATGTAGCCAAGGAGTGGCGTACAGCAAAAGTGATCCCTCTCCACAAAGGTGGTGCCTCAACGGATCCTGGAAACTATTGCCCTGTACACCTGACTAGCTTGGTCTGCAAAGCTATGGAAAGGATCATCATAGACCTCATAAATAAAGTTACTGGGGACCTACAGACACTGGATCCTACCCAGTTCGGCTTTGTTGAGGGCACATCCTGCCTCTTAAACCTGGTTGATGTCTTTGAAACAGTCACCAAGGCCAGTGACGAGGGGAAGGTGTTCAACACAGCCTACCTGGACCTTGCAAAAGCCTTCGATACAATACCCCACTCAGGCATTATAGAGACGCTCACCAGCATAACTATAAACCCCTATGTCACTAGATGGATTGAAAACTGGCTCATGGACAGAACACACATGGTCAGAATTGCTGGAGCCATGTCACACTCCAAACCGGTTACAAGTGACATCCTACAGAGTTCAGTCCTGGGACCTCTCTTGTTTGGTATATATTTCTCGGAGGTACAAGCCAACACAGAAGGACTGTGTCTGAGCAGGTTCACAGATGACTGCAAACTGTGCGCCATAATCAACTCACCAGCCAACAGAAGCATTCTACATAAGGGCCTCATAGAAACAGACAGCTGGTGCCAGAGCCATGGCCTCAAGCTAAACGCCAAAACCTGTATAGTCATCCCCTTTGGCAAAAACTAAGTGCCCACAACTTACCACATAGGTGGTAAGCCATTAAGTACTGTACACATGATTAGGGACCTGGGGACCCGCATTGATAGCAAACTGTCATTTGACAACCACATGGTTGTAGTGGTTACACAGACAGTTTATATAGGCCACCTAATCATGAAGGGATTCACAGCTAGATCACAGGAGGTCATCGTGCCTCTTTAGTCATCCCTCATCATGCCCATAATTGAGTACAATGCCCCTTTTGTGGTGTACCTTACCAGACACCTGACCTGCAGCAACTGGAAAGTCCACAAAAGTACCTCACCAAGGGGATCAAAGGGCTCAAACAGATGCCTGACATATAGAACCATGTCCAACCTGGAATTAATGGACATGCTGCACCTCAGAAAATCCAAATCCCATGGAGGTATGTGCTCGTGACACTTGCACCTCAGCACTTACATAAATAGGACATGCTGGAGGGACAGATTCATAACCCAGAGGCTCCCTTCATTCTGGAATAAAATCACAGTCCAGGTTAGGCAGAGTCCCTTAATGATTCTCTGCAAGAGGAATGTTGCTGAGTGGATGGGAGATTGTAGGATTACCACGGGTATCACTTCTGTGTCACTGTTACACTGAGGCTGAGTATACTATCCTGGAAAAAGGCCATATCAAAATTCATTTAACATGGGTGTCAAAAGACAAACACAGTCTGGCTAGGCTTATAACTACCCTAGGGCAGATAGGTTCATAGGTTCATACTAGGCTATTACATGATGTATCCTCAACTGATACACAGATGTAGGAAACCCAGTATCAGTGATATCCCTGCAGTACTACACTATACCAGTAGCCATTCTTAATGAGCCACACACATCCCTGTGAAGAATGCTGTTTGGCATATAGCAGTCTCACGTACATGCCAACACACTAGCGATATGTTAATCCACGACTGGAAATGTATACAGTGGCCTACAATGCATTCTGCACATGACACACATGACCACCACATGGGTATCATACAGATGGATACCTGTTGTCCAAGCCATGCTCTATTACTGTAATGCAACTGTAACTTTGTCATCAGCATGTACTTAACATAGTATTCCAGTAGTACCATGTAGGTGGCAGCACCCATCATTGTAGAATGGGTAATGGTGTGTACATATGGACAAGTGTTTTCTTGTCTATCCTGTGATATTCAAATTTCCAAAGGTATTGTGCAGTCCCTTGGTGTATCGCCTAAGCAAGAAGGTGTCTTTATGTATATCAGCAACAGTTGCCATACACCTACACTGGATGTCCATTACTCACAGATTTTGCTGTGTTATAACATGTGTGACATATATTCCAGACATGAACCCTCACCCACATTAATATATCACAGCTTTCATGAGTGTGTGTCATCCAGTTGGCCTAGGACACAGATCACTGCAGTAGCCTGCATTGTCAACAACATACATGTATGGCGTACAGTGTGGGAATCTGCAGGACATGTTGGCACAGGTAACAACTGTATTCACATGAGGCAGGCTTCACACATAGGAACTATTTAAGGTCACAGGTACATATCTCTATGTGGCACACACATACCTGATGTGTGCATTGAAATTACCGTTATAATTATATGTCATACCATAATAAAAGCAACACCCACCACACATTGACAAACTGTGTGACAAAAGCACACATGGCATTTGTAGGATTCAAACCCCTACCTAACTATGTTATGACACTTGAGAGAGACGCATTAGCAGAGCACGCTATTCGCATTACTGGGTGGTTTCCCTTCTCCTGCTATACTTATAGGGTGCTGACATCATCAGTCTTTACAAAGAGGAATGTACATCATGTAGTGTGTTATTCCAGTTGTCAAAAGGGCCATTTCTTTCAAAGAGAAATGCACACACCCTGCCCCCCCAAACACACACACACACACACACACACACACACACACACACACACACACACACACACACACACACACACACACAGCATTTGCAGGATTCAAACCCCTGCCTATGTTATGATACTTGAGAGAGACGCATTAGCAGAGTGCGCTATTCGAATTACTGGGTGGCTTTTCTTCTCCTGCAGTATTTATAGGGTGCTGACATCATTATTTAGAAAGAGGTATGTACATCTATTACTATCCCTCAGCATGGGTGATAGAATATATATGCATTAACAGACGCCTACTTCACGGTCACATATGCACATCAGCACTGCCAGGTTATGTTTTATACTATGCTTCGTGACCGCAGGACTTGTAACACACAACACAACCAGGGGGTGTATCCATATACATCACAGATACACACACCTCTCGGTTGTTACCACTGCACTAAGCATGACAGGCCATACATATACAACTAGCATTGTGCAAAACTGACTTTTGGTTTGGTGTGTAGTTCAGACCACCCCTCCCATATCCAGGAACCACACTTGGCTTCCCCGGGAACAGTGTAGGATATGAAGGTGTTCACATACACCATTACAGTGGTTAACTTCAGGTACAGGAATATTGAGTGGGGGAACTACTCAGGCCACAAAAACATCACCCTACAGCCAGTACAATTTGTGAATCCATGTGCTATGGCAGAACTAGTCACCACAGCCACAAGGGGGAATACATATTGGACCTGACCATCAGCAACATGGGGACTCTATGTTCCACACCAGAGGTAGACCACCATTGTTAATATCTGACCATAACCAACTTTCCCTGGACGTCCATATCCCATCCTCACCCCCAGGCAAGGAAATTACTGCAAACAAAGTATTTCTCAAAAGCAGACTTTGCACTTGTGAAGACTGGGGTGGAATACTTCAAAGGCCCCATGCTGGAGGATTATACAGCCCAATCTGCAGAATCCTTTACAAATGCATTCTATGAGCATCCAGAAGGTTTGCATTGATCATGTTATCCCAAATAAAACCAAGACTCCTCCACAACAGGAGACCTGTCTGGTTTACACCAGCCATATATAAGCTGTACAACAGAAAGAGGGATCTAATACATTACAGAGCAATATCCCACAGAGGGATCTCTGAACAGTATTGGCAAGACACTTCAGTCCCTCACAATCATCACTTGCAAGTTTTGACAGTGAAATTGTCCAGACACTGCAGATAAGGCTCCCCTCAGTCTGGAATTGAATCCCAGTTAATTTTAGACATAGCCCCTCGCCAATCCTATTCCAGCAAACTCCAGCCACATGGATGTGACATTGCAAATTCAACTCCTGGGATCTCCACTATGTCCCTGCTTGATGGAGGCACAGCACACTAGCCTTAAACGGTGCCTTCTGTGACCTACTTTACAGAGGCACAGTAGGCTACTGTACTGGGGAGGCAGACGCCAAATACACTCTGGCTAGGCTTATGTATTCCCTAGGGCAAACAGCCTAGTATTGACCTCTACACCCATATGTTTATGTTTCCGATGCACAATATTTGTTGCTGATAAACTGTTTGCAGGTCTTTATTGCCATAGCTTTCCCTGTTTCTATGAACAACTTGTGTATCTGTGGAAGATGTTTGAATATGAGAGGGTTCCACTATATTACTTATGTCTCTGTTGTCATTTAACTGTGTGCACTGGGCAGATTGCTGTATTGTGGTAGGTTCCTGGCTTAACACATACAAATGCCAGATATGTGTGGCCAACTACTATACTGAGACATGGCCTAAGTGTGTGAGCATGCCCAGTTCAGACTTTCCATGGTTTGTTGACTGACATATGTCTCATTTATCAAAGTGTGTGAGCATGCCCAGTGTGACCTTTCCATATGTTGAGATCTGAGGTCCATCACATTTGTGGTTGTGTGTGAACTTGAACAATATTTGACATTTATAGTTGTGTGTTGGAAGTCATGTTGTGTTCTTACTGCCCAACTGCTTTGTGTCTGAACCAAACAGGGATTATGCTGTGCCTGCAGGGTTTCCATGGGATAGTTTTCATACACTTGTCAACATTCTTTCATACTGACCAAACACTGTAATATTGTATAGTGTACTGGTTCAGTCCTTTCACTGTGGTGGACAGTATCCTGGGTTTCAGTCCTATCACTGCTTTAAATATTCATACTGAGCACACCAGACTGTTAAGGGCCAGTTGTGCAAATATGACCATGTTGTATTTTGTTCAGCTATGGCCTACTTAAACCAGGCTTGTCCAACATTAGTAGTGTATTCCGCAAAATGAGTGGACATTGAGAAACACTAGGCTATGTGCCCTAGGCCATTTCTAATCCTAGTCAGAGAGTGTGTTTGTCCTTCAACACACATTTTAACTGGAGTTTGCCATGACATTTTTCAAGGTTAGTATACTGTGCCTGTCTAACCATGACATAAAAGTGATACCCAGGGTAAGCCTACAATCTCCCATCCACTCATCAAGATTCCTCTTGAAGAGAGTCAATGAGGGACTCTCTGGCTAACCTGGACTGGGAGTTTACTCAAGAGTGGAGGGAGCTTCTGGGTTATGGATCATTCACTACAGCATGTCCTATTTATGTCAGTGATGAGGTTCAGGTCTCATGTGCATAGTTGGTTCAGGTCTCATGTGCATAGTTCAATGGCATTCAGATTTTACAAAGTGCAGCATGTGCATTGATTCCAGCTTGGACATGGCTTTATACATCAGGCACAGATCACCTCTGGGCAGGCAGTATGCCACTGTGTGGAGTTGCAGTTTGTTTAATCAGGCAACACATGGCATCTGTTACAGCCCTTTGATCCTCCTGGTGAGGTACTTTTGGGGTCTTTCCAGTTGCTGGAGGTGTCTGCTAAGGTACATCCCACAAGGGCCATTGTACTCAATTGTGAGCCTGATGAAGGATGACTGAAGATGCACGATGACCTCCCCTGATCTAGATGTGAATAACTTCATGATTAGGTGGGTATATGAAATGTTTCTCTAACCACTACGGCCACATGGTTGTCAAATGCAAGATTTCTATCAACTTGTGTCCCCAGGTCTCTTACTACTTCTAAAGTACTTAATGGGTTAACACCTATGTGGTAATTGGTGGGCACTTTCTGTTTTTCCATAGGGGATGAGTATACACTTTTCTGCATTTAGCTTGATGACATGGCTCAGGCACCAGTTGTCTGTTTCTATGAGGCCCTTTTGTAGGATGCTTGTGTCAGCTGGAGGGTCAGATATGATGCCCAGTTTGTAGTCATCTGCAAACTTGTTCAGACACAGTCCTTCCATGTTGGCCTGTACCTCTGAGAAATATATACCACACATGGGAGGTCCCAGGACTGAGCCTTGTGGGATGCCAGTTGTAGCTGGTTTGGAGACTGACATGGCTGCAGCATTTCTGACCATGTCAGTTCTGTCCTTGAGCTGGTTTGCAACCCATCTACTGACATAGGGGTTTATATTTAAGCTGGTGAGCTTATCTATAATGAACAAGTGGGGTATTGTATGGAAGGCTTTTGCAAGGTCCAGATAGGCTGTGTGGACCACATTCCCCTCATCAATGGCCTTGGTGACCATTTCAAATGACTCAACCAGATTTAAGGGGCAGGATCTGCCCTTAAGAAAGCCACACTGGGTAGGGTCCAGTGTCTGTAGGTCCTCAATATCTTTATTTCTGAGGTCCATGATGATCCTTTCCATAGCTTTGCAGACCAAGCTAGTCAGGATTCTGGGGTGATAGTTTGCAGTATCCATTCAGTCACCACCTTTGTAGAGAGGGACCACTGTTGCTGTACACTGCTTTTTGGGTACATATGCTGTGGTAAGGCTGAGATTGAGCAGTAGTTTTATTTGGTGTTCAATTCTTCTTGGAGTTCATGATGGACACAGCCCAGGACACCATCTTGTCCCATTGATGCTGTGTGTTTTGCTTTGGAGATGCTGGCGGTTACCTGAGCATCTGCAATGGCAGGGGGACAGCACTCTGCTGGGATAGATATTTGGCCTTTTGGTGTGTGTGTGTGTGTGTGGGGGGGGGGGGATTTTGCACTGAACCTGTCAGGTTGGATGTTGGCAATGTGTGTGGGTTTGGTGTATTGTTTGTCATTTTGGACTAATTCTGAGCATATCTGTGAATTCCCACCCAGGTTCCTACCATCAGTTAAGAAAGCCTTGTGATTATCCTTAGTGTCCTGTGCAATTTTTATCTTGTAGCTGGCTTTAGAGGATTTTATGTGTGGCCATAGTTTTTTGTCATAATACTGATCAGAGATGACTTCCCTTTTTGGGTTTTGCTCTATCATGTAGTAGCTTCCTCCTTCTCTTGCATGGTTTGGTAATGGCTGCGGTCCACCAGGCCGGATGCCTGCATTTGGAGGACTGGGTCTTGGTTTTATTTGGGATTGCATAATCCATGCATTCCTGAAGGTGTTCATAGAATGCATTTATAAAGGGTTCTGAGGTCTGGGCCATATTTTCCACAGGCACAGGGGCTTTAATGGATTCCACCTCAGTTTGGAGGAGTGCAAAATTTGCCTTACACATGCTTTTCACTGTGGTTTTCTGGCCAGGGACTGGGGTCAGGATGTGAATATCCAGTGAGATTACTCTATGGTCTGATCTTACCAGTGAAGGATTCACTTCTCATCTTGGGCATAGAATCCCCATGTTGGTGATTATCACGTCCAGTATGCTTAACCCTCTTGTGGGAGTGTTAAGTTGTTCCATAGCATTTTGGTTTATGAATTCTAGGAACCTTTGCCCTAGGGTGTTGGGATCTAGAATAATGCTCCCAGTCTATGTTTGGGTAGTTGCAGTCGCCCAATATAATGTTGTTTGGAGAGACCTTCATACTTTCATGTGTTCTCAAGTAGGCCAAGTGCGGATCCTGGATTTAGGAGGGTGGTCTGTAGCAGGCTACAAACTGGGAGGCAGTTTTAGCCACTGTTACTTGCCTGTGGACAGTCCGTGCTGCTTCTTGCTGTGGCACCAACCTGGGGGTGTGGTTATCCTTGACAATTATTGATAATCACCTTCCTTTTGTAGTTTGTTCGATGTTTTGGGGCTGTAAAGCATGGTATGAGGTGTAACCTGGTAGTGTTAGGGTGCTCTTGTGTGCCTTGAACCAGGTTTCTGTTACTGCACAGATATCTACATTCTCCATGCTGAGGAGAGTTTGGACTGCATGCATCTTGAGTTTAGACTTCTGGCATTGGGTAGCATTACTTCTAGTTTCTTATCCCTTGTGATACCTATGGAGGTGGGTTTGTGTTTTGAGCCTTACCTATTCAAGGCACTATGGGGGTGACAACAGGCTTTGCCAGTATCCAAAAGGCCAGGGGTGATAGGTGCAAGCCATCCCTAGCGGGTGGAGCATCATGTCTTGCTCAGCATGTCATCCCAGGCTGACAGGCATTGGATCCCCTTTGACTAACAGCAATACTTAAGCCAATTGTTGTAATTGATCATCTTGTCTTCATATTGTGGCATCATGCTTGGTGAGGGTAGTATGTTAGTAAGGGTCATCAGGTTTGCATATACTACATGGTGTTACATTGCTTAACACATGGCAATCATGCCTCAGGTGGTGCTGCAGGGCTGCCTATGTTGGATGCACATACTACACTCCCTGTACATGTTTGAAAGCAGGTTGTGTCAACTTAGGCATCCCTTTTACTATATGTGTGAGTCAGAGAGAGGTATCATTTCCAGGGTTCCCACTGAGCCAGTGTATGTGCTATGTGTTGCCTCTTTGCCAAGGCCAAGGCATACTGGGCACACCTCCTTCTGCCTACTGGGGCAGGCTCAGGTTGTTCCTCCTCTGAGTCACGCTCTGCCTGTGATGGCCTTGGCAATGGTGGGGGGCTGTTTGGCCCGGGCCTATGCTAGTCCTGCTGCAGCTGTTTTCACAGAATCATATTATGTAGCATAGCACATACCATGACAATTTGGGTGCATGTAGTTGGTGAGTACTGCAAGGCTCCAGCAGATGTGTCCAGGCACCGGAACCGTGACTTGAGCAGCCCAAACACAAGCTCTATTACATTACGTGTTTGTGCATGTACCTCATTATGGCGTTCCTTTTCAGGTGTGTGTGCGTTTCTGATGGGTGTCATCAGCCACGGCTCCAGTGCATAGCCAGCATCCCCCAGTAGGTGACCATGTGGGATGTCCCCACTGGCAAATGTCTGGTACAGCTGCGTCAGATGCCAGATATGGGAATCATGGTAGCTTCCAGGGCAGCCAGCACACACATTCAGTATTATGCCCTGGGCATCACACATGACCTGGCAGTTGATGGAGGGGAAGCCCTTGCGGTTGAAGTAGACCCTACCCCGCTCACCGGCTGGTGCTTTGATGCGTATGTGCGTGCAGTCTATTGCACCCACTACCTCAGGGTATTCCGCTATTTGCTGGAAGAGACGCATATTGCTGGACAATACCTCACGGGAATTGGGGAAATATACATGATCACCGACATGTGCTGACATGGCATCCAGGAACTGGTGCAGTACCCTGGATGCTGATGCCTGTGATATCCCCATCATATCACCAGTTGGTCTCTGGAAGGTACCTGTTTCTAGTATTCTTAGGCCAACACATACCTTGGTTTCCACTGGGATGGGTTCCCCTTTGTTGGTTCTGTGTGTGAGGCGTGGCCTGCACAGCTCAAGAATTTGCTGTAGGAGGTCTCTGTCCACTCTATAGCGCTCCACTATCTCCAGCTCATGTAACCCCCGGTAGGTGACCCTGGGCCTGTACACTCTTCTCATTCTCCTCACTGTGGGTTGTTTGGCAGCATTTGCATTGTCACCACCCTCAGCATGTTGCATATGTCGCCTTATAACAGCTATGGCAGCCCCTAGCATTTTTTGTCTGAGTGAGGCTTTTTCAGTTTTCACTTCTAATAGCTTACTCCAGTGTTGCAGTGTTTGAGAGAAACATACTGCACTGTTGTTTGCAGAGTTTTAAGTGCTGGGCTGGGCTACTGTTCTGCCTGTGTAATTGCCTGCTTCTGAATGTAGGAAGCTACCAGGGAATACTAGCAGAGGTAACAGGTGAAAACAATTTCTTCTGCTTCCTTTTCCTTTCTGTTTCCTCAGGGGTGGGGGGACGCACAAACAAGTGCCAACACGCTCACAGCAGCTAACACGCGTGCACACATGCTTAGACGGACTAAAACATGCTTATTCGGGTTTAAACGCGCATACACCAGCGCAAATGAGCTAACAGGTCTTTAAACAAGCTTCTACATGCTTACTCCAGCTGAAACGCGTGCACTCGCACTTACACGCGCGCACCCTATCTTACTCGGGCCTCCGATCGCACACACGCGCGCATGCACGGCCAGCAAGAAACTCTGGTGTTATCCACAGTGTACACCTTCCATTTCTTGGTTTTCCCATGTCTACTTCTTGACACACCTGACAGCTTTCACATGCCACTCTGCTCCACTGAGCTGCATTTCTTTCATACATACCCCCCTGTGATGTCACCTATCTCATAATCTGTTACTCCCCCTTATCCTACTCCTACACTCCAGGGATTGCGCTCATTTGCTATATAAAGTGCAATTCACTATCCTAACACTCA
The DNA here is from genome assembly GCF_019279795.1 of Protopterus annectens. NCBI lineage: Eukaryota > Metazoa > Chordata > Ceratodontiformes > Protopteridae > Protopterus > Protopterus annectens. The sequence continues at coordinate 784,046,981 of NC_056725.1, read as the reverse complement.
TTTACATAGGATTGCCTACTAATGCTTAGTTACATGTCTTACACTGAGCTATCCCCCTTAGCAACCCCTAGTCGGTGGCCATGTTGTTTTCAGCCTGCTATTCCCTTACATTGTAAATTCATGGTTTGCATAAAACCCACAAACTTTTTATTTTTCTGTTTTTTACAGCGCAGTTCATTTGCACGGTGCTGCAAAACATTTTTATTTTAATTTTCCATCTTCCTGGAACATATGCAACCTTTATTTGCAGCTGACAAGGCTCCATTGCAGTTGTCAACTGAGTACATTTCTGCAGATAGCTCTACACGCCCCTACAGGCTGTTCGTGGATCGCTTGTCGGACATGATGGCTGCATGGAGTCTTACACTACTCAAGCCATCGTGAATCCTACCCAAAGTGTTTCCTTCATCTTCTTCCCTTTTTTTTTTTTTTTTTTTTTTCTTGTGGATGCACGTTCAGAAGTGAATGCAGTGCATTTGGGATTGGGCTAAAACATGCCATTGTTTTAGGATAGTTTACTTTTATAAGTAGCAAAGTTTGTATTTTGTTTTTATTGACATCTTCAATAAATTTACAATGTACTGCTTTCATTATAATGTGATTACCGATTACGGCCAGTGCTGCTGTTGGGCCAGTTCGGTAATAGATCATTGTGCTGTGTAAATCAGTGCTATATGTTTATTTCTTTTTTCTTAACTGCTGTGTTCAAAAGGTAAATCAAGTCTATGGTGTCTGCTGTGCATTCTCATTCATTTTAGTGGGGCTTTTTGGTACAGTGAAAATGTGTTTAACTTTATTTTCTGAAGGGGTAGGGGGATGTTCGGTGGTAAAGATAATGCATTTGTTTTCTACAAGCTGTGTTAATGTCAAGTTTCAATGGCCAAAATGCCCCCCTACATTACATCATTTACTATTTTACCTTTTTAAATGGTTTGTAATATTAATTCTCTTCTGCTCCATTCCTCAGGTCTTTCATATGCCAATGTTTTGACAGTTTTCAGGTGCCAATGTTTCTCAAACCAGTTATTTCGCATGCCAGTGTTTGTAGCCAGATCTTTTAAGTGCCAGTGTTTGCATCCATCCATCTAAAACCCTTTTTCCCCATTTTTGCACATGGGGGCGTTGGGAAGTAATTTAACAGTGGCAATCATCTAGAGCCAAGGCCAGTTCTTTCTCAGGTCTTCAGTGAATCTACATCAAAGAACAATGTTAAACTGCTTCATGTTTCATATGCCAATGTTTTTATGATTATCAGGTGCCAGTCTTTTTCAAACCAATTATTTCACATGCCAGTGTTTCTAGCCAGTTTTCGTGTGCCAGTGTTTCTAGCCAGTTCATTTGTGCGCCGATATGTTACTGCAGCCTAACAACACAGTTTTGCTAAATATGTTGCATATCAGGCAAGTACAGATTCAAGAAAGAAGAGAACAGCAGCTTCATCACAGTCAACCATCAACAAGAGAATGTGCAAGTGGCAGGATGTTTGGAAAACGGAATTCAACTGGCTCGAGAGATGCAGTGACGTAAAAGCATTCTGCAGGTACTGCAAGAAATAATTTCTAGTGACCCACGGTGGAAGAAACGATGTTGCATGACATGAGTCAACTGAACAGCACAAGACTGCTCTGCTTAAAGCAAAATCCAGTCACCTGATGACAAAGTGGGCAAGGAACCAAACATCGGTGGACCAGAACTTAGGATCATTGCTGAAGAAACCTCTGGGGTGTTCCATGCTGTTAAGCACAATATTTCCTATAACAGTTTGGACTGTGCAGTAAAGTTGGCCAGCCAGTTGTACAGCGACTCGGACATTGCAAAAAAAACCTATCTTGTGGAAGAACCAATGCTGAAACCATTGTTGAAAATGTTTTGGGACTGCACTCACTGGAATGCCTCCTGCATGACCTTCAAAACCAGGCACTTCATTTGTAATTTCATCGGATGCTTCCAACAAGGAGAACATAAAATTATTTCCACTTGTTGTGATTTATTTTTCTAAAGAAGAAGTGGTGAATAGCCTTTTGGACTTCTATGAAGACTGTGATGAATCTGCCCAGGCTATAGCATAGCAGATTTCAAACATTTTGGAAAAGCACTCCTTGTCCTGGAACAACATTTCAGCATACAGGGCTGATAATACCAGTGTGAACTATGGGAAGAAATCTGATGTGTATACCAGATTAAAAGAAAAGTGCCCAACATTCCAGAAGGCTAACTGTGTTGCCCACATTATTTACAATGCAGCTAAAAAAGCTGCAGCACAACTACCGTATGATGTGGAAGTATTTGTGATGAAACTTTTCAGCCATTTCTCAGGTTCTGCAACAAGGACCAGTGACTTGAAAGACTTCTTTGAGTTCTGTGGCATGGAATTTGAGAGTCTTAAGACATGTGCCAACAAAATGGCTGTCACTACTGCCAGCCATTGAAAGAATAGTGAAAAATCTCCCAGTGCTCCAGTCCTATTCCTTATCCCAGGGAGAAAAGGAGACCCCCTGGAAGATATGAGAGCACTTTTCAGCTAATGAGCATGGCGAGAATGCATTGCCTACGCTGCCCCAGTACTATTTGCACTTTCTCAGTGTTGTTCTTGTGGATTTCAATGAACATATAAGTACATTAGAAAAACAGCACTTACTGCCATAGAAACATTTTCTGTAATGGTCTCTCTCAAGGAAAAACTGCAGGCAAGAGATGAAGGTGCTTTCTTTGGAGGAAAACTTAGGCACTTATGAGCACATTAGACAGCACTTCTGTTACACTGAAAAGAGACTTCATTGTGTTCTTGGAGAAAGCAGTAAAGTACTTAGAACAGTGGCTTGACTATACTGAAAACAACTACTTGTTTACACTGTCTAAATTATCTGTAACTGAGCCCTTTGCTTTCAGTGACTTACTCAATGTGACCACTGCCCTCAGTCTGCGGGATGTAGATGAAGATCATCTTTTCAGGGACTGTTTAACAATTAGGCCTTTTCCAACAGTTATGTACCACAAGCTTGACCCCAGGAGAAAAGTGGCTGAAGCTTTTCAAAGAGGGGCCTGAGCTGACTGCACTATATCCGGTAATTGCTAGGGTATCATATGCACAAACATCAAATGCATTTGCAGAAAGAGTTTTTTCTTTGGTGAAAAGTAAATGGACAGATGTGCGAAACCGATGTAGAGTGGACTTGTTAAAAAATGAACAAATTATAACTATAAATTACCAGATTAAATGTAGTGACTTTTATTCAAATATTGTATCAAACCGGGCCCTTCTTCAGACCATAAAATCAAATGCAAAATACACTTTAAAAAATGTGATTTAGTTAGTGTGCAGTATGTAGTCTTGTGTTTTTCTTGCTTTAATTTCAATAAAAATAGTCTTAATTATACACATTTACCTTGTGTGTGGTATGTAGATTTTTTAGTTTACTTTTTTAAATAAACAAGTCTCTTTTTAATGAGTAGTGTGTTTTTTCCTTTAAGTTTACTTACTGTTACAACTGAGTAATGTGTTTTTGCAGTAATGCTTCACTTCATTTAAATGGTCTGTGAGTTTTCAGTATGCTGTAATAACTTCACAATGTTGTACTGCAATACTGCATCTCCTTCAACACCTGTGGGGATGTCATAGTGGTATGGCCAGTGTCATATTGGTCACACACCCATGTCCTACTGGCCACACCCCGATGTCCCACTTTAACCTTGTTAAAAGGTGGCAACCCTACTTGATAAAGTTTAAGTAATACTTAAATAAATTGTTCAAATTATTTGAAAAAGTCAGCATTACCTATAGTGACTAAAATTGTTTGTTTGTGATACTAATCCTCACAATTACTCAGTTTCATCCCCTATGTTTCAAAATGTTCCAATTGAAAATAAATTCAGCTATTCACCCATAATTTACAACCTGGTCTGTGTAAACAATATACAAACTAAGAATGTGAATAATCCTTTGATGCACATTTTAATTTCCTGCAAGATACCCAATTTCTGTTCCAATCAAACATCTTAATAGTATAGTGGCAAAGTAAAGTGCATAAACAAGCCCAGCTCTACACTTAGCTTCTGATACCCTTGTTCTCAGCAACCTAGCATCATGATCTTCCCTAAAACACAGTCCACCTTTATTGTCCAACAATTTGCAACTAATACTTCACACTACACCAACCTATAAAATGTATCCTCTTAAAATCATCTTTATGCACATTGCTTTGTCTCACCAAGCCATCTTAGTACAATGTAAACCAAATATTAAAAATAATAACTGCAGTAAGTGTCACAAATGAAAAAAAAATCACTTCCCTTAATCACTGGCAAACCTATGCTTGGGATATTGCCCTACAACAGATAAAAGAAAAATAAAATGGCCCCTTAAATTTCCCCTCGCAGCTACTCAGAATTTCTAAAAATGTGTTCTAGTATAATACCAAACTTAATATAATCATCATTAAGAGGGCCATACCTAGCAATTCCATTGCCATTCCCTGATCTGACACCCCCCCAAATAATGATGATGATGATAATAATAATAATACATAATAATATTAATAGTCATAATAATAAATAGTAGTAGTAATAATAACATCAACAACAACAATGGTCCTCTCATACTTGAGGCCCCCCAAAAATAATAATAAAAATTATAAAAAAAACAAAACAAACTTTTATTCTGTATTCCAGAAAAAAAAAAAAAAAAAAAAAGAGTAAGCTAGGTTTCTTTTTTCTTTTTAAGCAGTAGCAATTGGTTTGCTACAGATCATACCAGACACATGAAGTGCTAAAGCCCTTCATTCCCGACTATAAATGCAATAAAGACAAATTCTCGTCTGAGGAGTGCACCTCCCTAACACTTTTGCACTTCGGGTGGCTGCTCCCTTCACCCCACCCAAGCTATACCTGTGAGCAACGACATTATCCCTTATCGGTATTCCCCTTAGCTATTAAATATCCCTTCCTGTCAATCACAAGTTATAATTCTACTCAAGTGGACACCACTTCTAACCCAAACAAATGCATATAACAAACCGAGTAAAGTTGGCACACTAATAGTAGTACACCAATGTAGAAATAACATCATTGTCTAACAAACATTTATAAAACCATACTAAAGGTATGCCACTTGAATTTCCATAAGCCTTCATCCAAAATGCACCTCATCATAACCAATCAAGAATGTAATGCCTAATAAACATACTTTACTCTCTTAGACATGCCCTGGGAATATAGATACAAAATCAACATACAACTAATACCACACAAATGTGGCAGACATTGACAATATCATACAGTGATTTACAACATAACTGCAACACTAATAGAACAGAAATCACAAAAACTTGGCAAATGTTTACAGTACTGCACCCTATTAAACACTTGCTTCATAATAATGTGTAACTTCCATTAAACTGACACTTGTTCAAGCTACTATAATGATTTTATCCTGTGATCATTACAGCTCAGCACAAGTGAATGTAACCAATGGTTCCATGTAATAAACAAACTGAACAGAACATCCACAAAACTGATTTTTGATCAAGTCACCGCAAAAAAACATTACCACTCAACCATAATAGTTCAGTAGCAGTCCAAAACTAAAAAAGTTTATATAATATACAAGTTCAAATAAACTTCACTCACTGTAATGACACTGTTACTGTTGCCACTCATGAGCCAACTTTTTAGTAATAACACCAATGCCCAAAATCTCCTGACGTGGCCATTCCAAGTCTTTCCTCCCACTGCACACTAGTCACAGAAGAAGCCAGAGCCACATCACCTTCCCTCTGTTCAGACAATGATTCCTACTCGTATTCCAGCGAATTAATTTTCCCAGGCTACGAGGCTACCAAAGCCTCACTCAAGTATTCAGATTGGAGATAGTCCTTATAAATTATCCACTGCAGACAGAACTGGGTAAACATGCTTAATGGAAATAACTTCAATACTGCAGGAGAATGAAATGTGGAACATTAACCTATGCAGTCTACATTCATGAATAGCATCCACACCAGAGGCCTTTGCTGAACAATAGTTTCTGAGAAATTATGATCCATCAATACTGGCCTCCCTTCCACAGCTACATACTTTCCAGGCAACCATAAATGAGAAAAAATTATTCCTTTCCATATCATGTAACAAATTCAACTAAAATTGCTCTCAATCGACCATATGCCCTGTCTGACACGGATGATGACAATCTATAGGCATTTTCAATACCTAGTAACCTCTGAGAAGCCAGCCTACTGCACCACCTAAGTTTCCATAAATTCCAGACATTCAAATCCATCCTTTGTCCCCATTAAAGATTCCACCGAGCCATAAGTTGCATTTCTTCAATCTGTCCTCCAATGCAACCAACTCCTGCTCAATATACATGACTTGAGTACTAACTTCTGCAGACTTATTCCTTACATTTATCACTCTTTGCTGCTGTGGTCACATTTAAGACAATAAGTCAGATTGTTCTTTTACAGACTCACAAGAAATACCTCCAGATGTCACAAGTTGCTTCATATCTCAATCCATCAAACCAAGAACAACTTTTGTTTGTTGCTGCAGAGCTTCCAAAGCCCCAGTTAAGCCCATCATCTGGAGTTGCGCAACTGATGACCGTTGTCAAACTCCTTGTGCTCCTTCTGATAATCTGCAACCGTTTTCTCTTTAGTGTTTGAGATCCAGTAACAGGATCTTACACTACAAACAACTGCACTTTTTTAATTCAGAAATGAGATTAATTCCCTTTATCCTGATAGTTAGCAACTATCTTCCTGAAGCACTCCAAGAGCAACCTAATTGTCTTTCTCATGTATCTTACAACAAGGTTTAGGAATATGAGAATTGAAGAGCCTCTCTTCCGGAGTGCATTTGTTATAATATACATTAGATCTTGTACAAGTTCTTAAAAATATTTAGACTAATGCTTCCTTTAATATAATTTGGTAGTTTATTCCATGCAACAGCTACTTTCTCAGAGAACCATTTAGTACATCTCTCATTCCTACATAATCCCTTTTTTATTTTCTCAAATCTTTTGGGTTTCTAATACTATGATGACCAGAATGAACCCCATTCTTAAGTCAAAGTATGATTAAATGAAATGAGTATTGTTTCAATCTTTAATGTCAGCCAGAAATGCTCTTTGCAGCACCCGCAATGCGACCAGTAATGACTCCTTCTGCAATTCGTACGGAGTTACATGTAGTGGTAACATAGCTAAATATGACTAGAGATTCTTTTTTTATAAGACCCGTTTCACTTACTACTATTGGAACAGTTTGGGTATCTTTCTTCCACATTGCGCTCGTTTCTGCCTGCAAATCCTGATTTATTCATTTATTTAACATTTGTTGACCAGGAAAGTCTGACTGAGCCTGTGCCCTTTTTCTGTGGAGGAGAAAAGATTCAAAGTACAAAATGCGATAAGAAATTTCATAGTATAGATTAAATAACATAATACAAATTAAACAAGTAATATATTCACTGTGGAAGTTATACAAATAACAAGAAAGTAAGTAATTTGCCATTTCATTGTGCGAATAAAATTATAATACATAGAAGAAAATGTGAAATAAAATAAAGGTTGATAAAATAAAGGTCAAAAATGTGAGTAAGCTGTACAAAACAGGACAGTTTGGCAGATGAGGCAATTCAAGTAGGAGGCGAGTAATAGGAAGGTGGGAGACATTACAGTGAAGAATGCTGTAGAGTCCCTAATATAGGTCTAGGGCGGTTGTAGTAACAGTTAGTTTGACGAGTTAAGCTGTGAGGGGAAATGAGAGAAGGAGGGTGGGGTAAGGAGAGTCAGTTAACTAGGGGTGAGAAATTATTAGGGATATTTTATGACTTTGCGTCTCTCTGTACGCAAGACACTATAGTCAGTGGGTGTAGCAATTTCAATAATCAGTGCCACTTTTGTCTTCTTTTAATGGACCACTACATCTGTTTTTCTCACAACTATCTTTTGAACTATGGTAATGGGTGATCCCATGTGATGTAGACTTCATCTTTTTCTAGGATGCTTTGTGCCTCATATTTCCAGTGTTTTTCAGCTACTTTAACATTATAATGTTTGCACAATCTCCAGTGGAACAGTCCTGCCACATTATTATGCCTTTCAGGATACAGTCCTTCTGCCACTTGTATAATCACAACCAACAACGAGGTGTGTGACTGTTCCCAGTTCTGTTTTACAAAACTTACATTTGTCTGTTTCTCCCACATGTTCAATGGACTTTGTAAACCATCATGTACATAGCCCACTATCTTGGGCCACCAATATTAACCTTTCATCTTTTGGTTTGAATTCGCCTCTCCTTAACCATTTCTGTATTCGATCTTCATCAACATGAGGTTCTTCCAGAAGTTTTCTATACTTGCAACTATATTTATGCATTTTCCACATTTCTTGCTTTCTCATCTGGTCCTTCACCTTATATTCTTTCTTTTGTTTTTTGGCACATTCAGTTGGTGCCTGATTTTTAGCTACCTCTGGTTTAATTTCCATTCCTGCCAATATGATGTTGATATGCTTCTGCTAGATTAAGCAGGGAAGTCATCTTAGTTTTGAAACATGAGGAGACTATAACAACAAAAACAGCATAGGTTGAGAATATATCTACCACTACATTTGGGTCTTGCGAGGTAATCAGATATGTGTGTAGTCCCACAATTGCAGATCTATACATGTAATCAATTTCAAGGAGGCCCATGCCTCCTTTGGTACAGGGAATATATAATCTTGGTATTCACTGATTTTTATAAATAATTTGATGAGCATGAAGCATCCTTCTTGTTTTCCTATCTAATCTGTCCAACACCTTTTGGGGCCAGTCAATCACTCTAAAACTGCAAGTTAGGACAGGAAGAGCAAATTGGTTTACAGCTTGAATTTTGTTTGTAGATGTCAATGCTGTCTTTAGGATTAATTTAAGTCTTCTAAAATATTCCCTACTCAATTTTATTTGCATTTGTTCATGTTTTATTGTTGATCCTTCATCAGTTCCCAAATATTTGTACACTCCCTCTTGCTCAAGGTCTTTTACATCACATTCTTGTCCCAAAATGATGTTTGTTTGGTGCTGCAGCTTTCCTGCTATAAAGGTTGCTTTTGCACATTTATCAAGACCAAATGACATTCTTAGATCATCCGAAAAATTTTGACTACTTGCAGTTGTGCTTTCAGTTCCTCATCTGATGAGCTATGCAGTTTTAAATCATTGACAAAGAGAAAATGAGAAGTCTTTACACCTTGTTGCTTTCTGGGAGCCAAATTATAGCCATGACAAGTAAACAACTTAATGGGTTAAGGGCAAGACAGAATAGCAGTGGTGATGGAGTCACTCTGGAATATCCTCCTTTGAATTTTTATCCCTGGAATAATAATTTTGTCCTTTATCACAGCCACTGTTTCATGGTCACTGTAATGTAATTGATCAGTGTAGGGTATATCTTAAATACATTTTTAAGCACCCTTTTATCCACAAATGTGGGATACTGTCATATGCTTTTTTTGTAGTCAATCCATATCATACTTAAGATTCTTTCCCCTTTTACAGGTGTCCATTATGACTTTATTTAGCAACAAATGATCTTTTGTTCCATATGACTTTCTTTTATTACCCTTTTGTTCTACTGACATGAGTTTCTTCTAAATGACCATAAACTCTGTTGGCATCAATTCCAGTGTAGAGTTTATACTTCATTGAAAGGCAAGTTATTGGTCTATAACTTTTAAAGTAGCTTACAGGTTAACTCTTAAGTAAGAGCATTGTTTTTCCTGTTAGGCAGGTTGGTGTCTGTTTAGGGTGTGCATATAAATAGTTCTTACTCATGGCTATATCTTTGTGCAAAGATGTTAATACCTTTAACCAGAAGTTAGGTACTATATCTAGGCCTGGGTTTTTCCAATTAGAGGCTTTTCTTAACTTTGTTTCAATCTCTCTGGCTGTTACTTCATCCCATTTCATATCCTGTACCTTTTAACTTTTTATAATTTCTTTTACTTCTATCCATCTAGTATCTTTGTTATGTTCCACAGGATCTTCATAAATACGTCTCCAAAATGCATACAATTCTTTTTTGGGTAGTCTTTCAATTCCTTTTACATTGTTTCCCAATTCTTTATAGAACTTTTTGGGGTTGTCAATTAATTGCTTATGTTGTATTTTCCTTTATATTTATCTGTGTATCTTTTAAGTTTTTCTGCCTGTGCTGAGACTTTTAGTTTATTATTTGCAATAGTGTATTATAACTCCTGATCCATTATAATACTGCACATTGCTTTTATCATGTCTATCTTTCTGAGTATTTCAGTTGATCTGTTCCCTTTTCTATATGTTTCCAACAATAACACTTCTTGTCTTAATTGCGTTATAGCTTTCTCTATTCGATACTTCCATAACAGTATTCAATTTCTCCTCTTCCTTTCCCTTACTACCCTGTGTTTTTGTGAGAGAATTTCATATGTTATTAATTTAGCTGCACAGTAATATATCCTATTTACTTCTGTTATAGTGTACGGACCTCTAAGGATAGTCCTAATTACTGTGTTCATTTGTTTTATCAAACTTCTAACTTTTTGGGTTTTATTGACCTTCTGCAGTATATTTCTTTCATTGTTCTTAATAGGTCTATCTATTAAATCAAGCAACTTTGTCTTAGCTCATTTTCTTCTAAACTGAGGACACATTTTTTGTTCTCCATTTCCTGCGGGCATTCTATAAAAAGTTATATGGCATCTTCCTGTGGCACATTCTCTTCAATTTCATCCTGTGTCATTCGTTGGTCTGTCATATGGGAACACAGTGGTCTATCACTCTTCAACATTAGCTGCGTCCGAGTTGCCAAAGTTTCCTGTTCTTCCCTTGCTGTCCAACTTCAAGTGAAGGTTTATACTGGTTTCCTGTGAAAGATTCCTAAATATCTTCATATGGCAACTGACTTGCTGGTTCCCGTCTCACTGGTTTCTCATTAATTTGGGTGCCCATTGCTCTATCTTGCTATGGTGTTTTCAGAGTTAGATTTTCTACACTGAATCCTTCATTTCACAAGTACTCCATAACCTCAGTTTCTGTTTCTTTAACTTCTCCATTACTAATCTCCTTTTCTACTTTTCTTCTTTGTCTTCTTATTTTTTGTATTGTAAAATTTTCCATGTCCAGATTCCTTTCCCTGTATTTCTCTTCAAATATCTTTGGTGCTGCTCTTTTAGTACTGATTAGTTTTGCTTTCTCCTTTGCATAAATATTACACCACATTAAATCTTTTTTTCTGTCCCATGTCCATATTTCTTCTTCAGATGTTGCCTAATCTTTCTGTTTCTCCTTGCTTTGGAAACTCATTCCATCTTGCTGTGATGTAACCTGTGTTAGACCTTCTACACCAAATCCTTCACTTCGCAGGCATTCCATAACTTCATCTTCTATTTTTTAACTTCTACTTTACTAATCTTCTTCTATACATTCCCTCTTTGTGATATTTTTTATTGCAAAATTTTCCATAGCTGGGTGCCTTTGCCTGTATTCCTCTTCAAATATTTTTTGGGGCTGCCTTTTTTGTATTGATTAATTTGGCTTTCAACTCTGCATAAACATTGCACTAATCGCTTACAATACTTGTCCGATGAGCATCTACTTCTCTTTGACAACCCCTAACATTCTCAGAGGTAACAGTCTCTAGATACCCTATATTCCTGAATAAGGTATCCTCTTAAATACATATATGAAACACTGTACTTGTTCAAATATTTTAATCTTTCATAACAACTTAAATTTTCACATCTACGGATGCCTTTGGTACATTTCCAATATACTCTTTCCAATTTACTCATGATAACTTTCTTATAAGGTTCCTATTGTATTCCATACTGTAGTTTGGGTATGATGTACCTTGCAAACAAGAATTTCATCATTTCTGATTTCCTGGAATGTATAAATCTTCTTATACAGCTCATAGCTTTAGCGTATTATTCTCTTGAGCACAAATGGTCAATTTAGTGAAATCCTTTTACAGAATACCCTGTCTGTAACCAACATAAAAAAGATGAAAAATGTTTTTCTGAAGTAAACGACAATACCAAAGGGTACTGGCTGACCAAGTTTGCAGTGGACTGCAAGCTAGAAGCAGTCATTGAATCCCCAAATGACATAGCCATCTTGCAGGAAGGTTTAATTCAAATAAGTAAGTGGTAGCAAAATCACTGACTGAAACTAAATTGCCAAAAAATGCATTATTGTATCCTTTGGGAAGTCATCTACCCCAGGAAACTCCCACATTGACAAAACGCCCCTAAGAGTTGACCCAGTTGTTCTGGATTTCAGAATTTCTGTGGAGAGTGAACCAAGATTTGACCAACGTGTAAACAAAGGGATTATATCTAGATCTAGGGATGTCATTACCCCCCCCCCCTTTACTCAGCCCTCATTAGGCCAATCACTGAATATAATGCCTCCTTTAGCATGTATCTGTCCAGGCACATGTAACAACTTTAACCCCCAAAGGGATACCTTACTAAAAGGATAAAAGTCTTAAACACCATGTCCTACATGGACTGACTCTAAGCTCTGTCACTTATACTCTGTATCCTACACACTGCTAAGAGATAAAGTGTGCCTAGCATACAAGACATCTTCCAACTCATTACTGATGGATTTACTTAACATCAGCAAGTCAAATAGCATCAGAAATACTCAGTCAAGGGATCTAAACTTGTTCTGCATCATCAACAGAATGATTTGTAGGGGAAGGTATATCTCACACAGAAAATACCACTTCTATGGAACAGACTCCCCATCCACATAAAACAAAGTTAATTTCTATCCATTTTCAAATCTATAACCAAATGGAACAGGTTATTTTCAGCCTAAAAAGGGTAAATTGGTTAGGCTTAAAATGGCCCTCAAGGGCAAGTTAGTTTAGTACTTACTTATGATTTTGTGTAATTAGTTGACCCATTTTCAAGTCAACTAAATATGGACTATAGAACACCTCAGATGAAAAAGATAGATCTGAAAGATACAGCACAAACAAGTAAGGGCCTTGTACAGAGCCCTGTGGTACAACCTGACTGTAACAAAGGATTTCACATATCCAATTGCTGTATGACACTTGCCATGCCCTATTTGTAAGCTATGCAGTTATCCATCTTATCAAGATTATATTAATAACAAGTTGGTCGAATTTATTGATCAGTGTTTTGCTAATGACCGAATCACAGGTTGAGGAAAAGATTACATAAATTACATCACAGCACACTTTTTCATTTACAGTTGTTAGTACATTATTACAGAACATAATTTTACAGGTAGTTATAAATCTATTTTTGGCATGCTAATTTATGGTTTCAAGTCCCAACCTTTCCAGTTCTGATAATTATTTATCTAAAATAACCTTCTCCATTATCTTTCCACAACAAGTAAATGGGTCTGTATGACTCTGAGTTTATCTAATATCCTTTTCCTTTAAAGATGGTTTAAAAGCTCACGTCTCCAATCTTGAGGAATCTCCTAATACTTAAATGACCTAGTAAATAGCAGATATAATGGTAATGCAAGTTCATACTGGAGTGTTCTTAGATCATTATTACTAATTCCATCTCATCCCTGTGCTATTTTCGGGTCCAGTTTGCATTGTTCTTTTTCAGTATAATTTAATTTTCAGTATCTGAAGTTACTTGGATGTCACTAGGACAACTTTTCACCCCCTTTGTGGAGCCAAACTGTTTTGCATAAGATTTTGCAAATATATCTATAATCGGTTATGTGTGAGAATAAATTTTAGAATCTATACACAGTTTATCAATTTGTATGTTTTTACTCCTACACATCTTGTGCATCTAAAAAATGTTTTCCTGTTATGCCCAACATTTTTATATAAACATTCTTCCAGATTTTTCTGATCTTGTCACACACTGTTAAATTTGATTTTTTTCTGTTTGCAGTTTTGTTAGTGGGACTAATAATGATCAATAAGTAGGGGAGTTTTCAAACACAATACCATGTACACGAGTACGTGGGCAAAAACTAAACTTTACATGTCTAACTACTGGCTGAAGTACCAGATGAGTAAATGCCTAGGTGAAACTAGAGAAAAAATCTGCTTTTGTGGGGTACAAAAAAATGTAATCTTAATACATTACAAGGTTATTGCATATCAGAATAACATATCTAATGATTTAATGTTTTTTTCAGATTTCTGATTAAGATGGGCATTCAGGCATTTAACTAAACTGGTACAAGCGAGAGTCAGGGATCTGAGATGATGTCTGATGCAGTATGCTGCAACATGTTCATATGTAGAGATGCAGTCAGTGCTCAGTTATCCTCAGCTTCTATGTGATGGGCTCTACCCATCTCTAATCCTTGACCTGCATGGTGGCCAAGTCTCACAGAATAGAGAAAAGGCTTTCGTTCCTGAAGAGATGACTTCAAAGTTGTACCAGACCTGCTATCAGCTGGACTTTTGTTTTAAAGACTTGTATCGCGCTGTATGCGGGACATAGCAATGGGGCAGCTATCATCCTGGTTTGCCCAGTGCTCCAGATTGCTGCTGTTGTTTGCAACATTCACAGTAGTGTGTGATTTTGTCACTAACCCCGACTTGCAGAGAGAGATGTTCCTGTTAGGTTTGATTGGTGAAACCAGTGCACTAAATGTCTTTAACCTCAACAGGGGTTGGTGCTATAATGGGAAGAGCTTAATAAAGCTGGTGGCTATGGAACCAAATTATTCAGATTCATTTCTACGGATTTCTCCCTGCCTTACCTCCAAGAAGTCCAGAATTTGCAGAATGTCCACATTTTTGCCTTATAGTTTTCTGGTCTGTTTCTCATAAAATTTGTGATGTTTTTGACAAAATATTGAAAATTGCAGTCATGAAATAATGGCAGACATATGAACCTTGGGAAAAAGAATGGTAATGTAAAACGTGTTATTTAAGTAACTTTCTAAGTATAGAGCAATATTTAAATCTGTCCCTTATTTTGACCTTCAGTTATTTTTGGCATTGCCCTGATTCTTACCCTAAGTAGTCAAAAAGAAGAACTGCAGGCACATTTAATCAAACAAATATTGCCTGCTACACAGCCAGACAAAACAAAATGCAGATTTCATATCCTTCAGAGGGCACATGTTAATATAAAACTTATTTTATCAACTTTATAAGATCAAATTTTAAAAACTTTCTCTGACTTTGGGCATTTGTTCCTCAATTAATATGACTATGTCCCTGATTTTTGGGGTCTATCTCACATCATCGAAAACACTATTTCAGTGAACACCTATTCAGTGACCACCTATTCATCAACCCCAAAACAGCGGACATGTTTTTATCGAATGTTCACATCAGAAAACGTATTTACCAGGGCAAAGAGTTAGCTGTCCAACATTCCGAAATTGCCCTTTTCCCCACTGTAGTGCAATCTCGGAGTTGGCATATAAGTAGAGGGGTGTGGGGAGCTGACATACTGTGCTGTGTGTATTGCTTGCCATGTTGGACAGCTAACTATTTGCCCTGGGAAAATATTCAATGATGTGTCGGTTCGATGAAAGGAGCGTTCGCTGTTTTGGGATCGATGAATAGGTGTTAGCTGAATAGTGTTTTTGATGAAGTGATACAGACCCTGAGTTTTGCACTAAAAGGTTGATAGGTATTCTCATATCTCTCACCTTCTTTGGCTGAAGAGCATAGCTGGCTTTAGGCACCAGTGAACCCTGTGCTTGCTGGAGGCCTCCAAATACAGCAAGTTATCTTATCTTGCTATTTTATAAAGTCTCTCAAACCAACAAAAGCTAGTACAGCAACTTTGTAATAACTCTTATTTACATCTCCTTTAACATTCCAAAATCTCGCTGGCTATATTAACAGTATTTTTTCAAGTAACAGACTTCACAATTCCATTATTTTACCAATGACATAGTGACCCTGGCTTATTTAAACGCTGATGGTAGACTTATTTTTCAGGGAGTTTTATAAATACTGTTAGAGTACCAGATACTATAACTCTCAACTTCTTTGCTGAAGAATTTTGTACAATGCCAAAAATAATAGCTGAATAAAGAAACAAAATCAGGAGCATATTTTAAATATTACTCTAATTCACTTGAAAAGTTAATAGAATAACGCATTTTGCATTAGCATGCTTATTTTTTTTGGACAATAATAAGTATAAAACTCTGATGTCTGGATTTATCAGCTGTCTGTAATCCTGAATGATTTACCAGCAAATCAAAATTTTTACAAAAGGTAGAGCAAAATTCTGAGAAAAAATAACCAGGGACAGTGAAGAAAGGTATCCATTGCTCCTCAATGAGGTTAATAAAAGTGACTTACCCTGCTTCTGTTTGATGACTGCTAAAAAGCAGTCACTGATCTGGTATGGCAGTACCAGTGTTGCACAATGTGTCGCTATTTGCTCAAATAAGTACAAAGCTATTATTGCTATGGCTTGTGTGTAAAAATATCATACATTTTACCTGTGCACACATCAAGTAATGCCAGGACACATACATTATTCTTCTAAATATCAAAAAGTAAGGCTTAAAATTAGGCAGAACATTCGGATACTTAGATTTTTTAGAAGTCTCGTGGCCTCCACTCCCCAGACTGTATAAATGGATACAGGGGGCCCCCTTAATCAAAAAAGTATTAATTTTATGATTATGCTCTTTGTCTTTGTGATATGACCCAGTTAGGATAAAGCTGATAATGACCTCTGCTCTCAACTGCACCCATTCTAAAACCTTAGAGTTATGGGCTGATGACAGTGTGGAAATTATTTCTTCTACTTTTCTCACAGACATCAGAGGTGTACAAAGAATGTTACTATAGCTTGTGTAGGGACAGTTTATGGTCTAGAAGCAACAAAGTAGAATACATTACTGGAATCATTATTTTTCACTTTCCTGACAATCACACAACAAGCACATATACAGGTAACTGCCTTTGAGGGTTAGAGGTGAGGAGTAATGAGGCATGCTACCTATATGTATGTCAGCAGTTACTTGAAATACATGACTGTGCCCATGTGAACCTCTGCTTTTATCCCAGTCTAACACCAGAGGGATGCACAGGCAGAGAGTGCCTTTTTTTGAGGTTTAGGGAGGCATGCAGTATTCCCAGACAAGACCTGTGTTTCTCACAACATTTGTCTTATTAGTTTATTTTGCACTACTATTTTGTCAACTTTGAAGATTAAGCCTTGGGCACAATTTATGTATTCCTTCAATAAAAAAAAAAAAAAAAAAAGACAAATTCT
Organism: Protopterus annectens; assembly: GCF_019279795.1. Lineage (NCBI taxonomy): Eukaryota > Metazoa > Chordata > Ceratodontiformes > Protopteridae > Protopterus > Protopterus annectens. Next base: position 784,029,742 of record NC_056725.1, on the reverse strand, counting down.
TTTCTTACTTATGATTTTTGTTTGGTTCACCATTGGATTAAAATGTTAGGCAATGAATACGTGCCAGAACATCTAGAACCCCTATGGCTTATGCGGCAGTGGCTAAACTGAGTTATTTCCTAAAAGGTTATTACTGTGTTGTCTTTATTAGGAAAGGTGTGTTGAAAGGATGCAAGAAAAACAAAAGCTGAATAACAATGAATTCTTGCCTTAATCATAATTTCTGTTCTAGCCATCACTGGACTAAAAGGTTGTGTAAAAAGAAAAAAAAACTTTAACATTTTCATCAGAGAATGCAGAAAGTTATGCCATCTTGAAAAAGCTGAAAAGTAAGGCAAAATGTGAGAAAAGGAAAAAAAGGTAATGTTTGTAGTATGGGGAGCCCAAGATGGGGGAAACAGAGGGAGTATTGTAGAGTGTGTGTGTGAGTGTGTGTGTCTGAAACAGTAGGCAGTACCATTTCACCGAAGTCCAGTCCTGTACACAGAAATGTTGTAATGATTAACTGTTGCAACTAAATGCCTGTAAATCTTTATGTCCGTTTGGTAGATGGGCCAACACAGTATGGTATACAGGCCTTTTGTACTGTAACAACATTGCAGCTACAGGTCAGTCTGTGTGTACTACTCCTAAAAGTTTGCAGTATGAACTAAAAGGTTCCTTAGCAGGGGCGGCAGTGACAAAGTGATACTTAGTTTACATGTGTCTGGGGGGCCCAAAATGCCAACACTGGCCTTGCTCATGAATTCCAGACAAAGCCGAAAGTTAGGTACAAATTTTAATTATTATTATAATTCACTTAAAAATTTAATAGGACAACAGGGTTTGCATTAGCAATTTTTTATGAAGAATATGGCTGGGGGGACCCAAAATGCTAACACTGGCCTTGCTCATGAACTCCAGACAAAGCCGAAAGTTAGGAACAAATTTTAATTATTATTATAATTTGCTTAAAATTTTAATAGGACAACAGGGTTTGCATTAGCAATTTTTTATGAAGAATATGGCTGGGGGGGGGACCCAAAATGCTAACACTGGCCTTGCTCATGAACATCAGACAAAGCCGAAAGTTAGGAACAAATTTTAATTATTATTATAATTTGCTTAAAAATGTAATAGGACAACAGGGTTTGCATTAGCAATTTTTTATGAAGAATATGGCTGGGGGGGCCCAAAATGCTAACACTGGCCTTGCTCATGAACTTCAGACAAAGCCGAAAGTTAGGAACAAATTTTAATTATTATTATAATTCGCTTAAAAATTTAATAGGACAACAGGGTTTGCATTAGCAATTTTTTATGAAGAATATGGCTGGTGGGACCCAAAATGCTAACACTGGCCTTGCTCATGAACTTCAGACAAAGCTGAAAGTTAGGAACAAATTTTAATTATTATTATAATTCGCTTAAAAATTTAATAGGACAATTTGCATTAGCAATTTTTTATGAAGAATATGAAGTTTGTAAATCAAATATTTGTCATTATTTAGGGAATACAATCCTTAATGTTGAAGCTTTCATCATGATTTTTTTCAGTCTGTCACTGAATTTCAGGGTTGGAAAAAAAATCTAAATGCACCACAGAACATCTAGCACCCCCTTGTTTGTGAGGGCCTTGTGGCTCAAGAACCTCACCTTAACGGATTTATTTCTCCCAGAGTTTTTACAGTACAATACTGGTCATACCTACTGGGATGCTGTATGTTTGACCATACCCCTGTGTCCTACATTTTGGACATCTGAAGAGGTGGCAACTTGATGTCTTGCCTAACAAAGGGTTACACTGGGGTATTGTGCCTAAATGGGGAATGAAAGGGTCAACTGTAAGTACGCAGGAGAATAAACAGCAGTAGGGAAAGAAAAAATAACCAACAGGGAAAATTTCCATCCACTAGGATGACAACAGCTTGCTACACAACAGGACACTTATGTGGCCAGAGTCGGCCTTGTAGGGACCAAGAAGGAAGAACAGGCTAAGCAAAGCAGTGGTGGGATAAGAAAAAAAAAAAACTCAGTGAACCATGAACAAGTATAGTGACTTTCATCCTTCTGACAAGGCCCGTTACATTGTTAATACTGACATGCTATGTCACACACAGGTTGCTACCTGTCAAATAAATTCAAAGATGGGCGTAAGACAACTGACACAACCCTTTTGTTTTAGGACCAATATGCACAATAGATGACGTCAATTACAAAAATGTTGCACTTACTTCACTTTGTATAAAATGCTTAAATGCAGTAAGTATTTATTTATAAACAGTATTCTGCAACTGATTGCACTGTTTTAGAAAAAAAATACCAAAAGGAAGTTCTCATACTGTCCGATTCCTCTCTTACCTGGAACATAGGTGCTGCAGTGGAAGAACTTGAAGTCGATATGCCACTGTGTATAGATCCTCTGCAGTCTCTGGTGAAAGCTCAACCTGTGCAGTGTAGACAAACTTCAGAACATGTTCAACTGCTTCAGGTAGAACCTCCTTTAAATGTACTTCAGAAGCCCGGGATTCAGCCATGCAGCTGGTGAACATAGCTTGAAAATAAGAGCTCACCGAAGCCAGAAAAACCCTAGGGAGAAGACATAATTTATGTTTACTAAGCTGCATGAAGGCTAGGCAGTACTGCTTATTTTCAGTTTCACCTTGGGTAAAGAAAATAGTGTAAAGAATGAAAATTCTGACCAGTATCTTATATAATGAAAGGAGGCAAGCAGAAGCATACAGTGCAAACTATGCATTATAATTTGCATGCTTCCCTTCTTACAATCGACCCTATGAGGTGTGGACAAAATGTTGCTATAGCCTGTGAAGAGGCTATGGACAGTGTTGTCATTATTTCTTTAAATTCCCCAAACTTCAGAAGTGCACATAGAAAGACACTATAGGTTGTCTGGGCAGTACTGTTTAGGTGCAGCAAGTCTGAATACAATAATGTGACTGTTTCACTTTTCTCACAGTCAAACATTAGATGCATATACTGGTGGTTATTTTGGGGGTAAGGGTAAAGAGGCATACCGTTATATACATCAGACAACAGCAACCTGAAATATGTTACTGCGTTCTATTTATTCTTTCAGTTTCATCTCAGTCTCATATCACGGTGATACACAGAAAGTGGCTGTCTTTTGTGAGCAGGGGTGAAGAAGCATGCTGTATATACAACCAGTTGAAGTTTATGACTATGGCAGTTTGTGCCGTCATCCCAGTCTAACGCCAGAGAGATACATAAATTGTGACTTTCTTGGATGTGGTGGTGGTTGGGTAGAGACTGACACTGTTCCCATGACGTATATATGAATCTCTGCAAGTGTTTTATTGCAAACTACCATTTTGCCAGACACAACTTTTTTCTTCCTTGAGAGAAGAAAATAAGCCCAAATTACTTTCTTTTCCTGTGTTTTTGTTCAGGTCATCACTACATCAAAAGATTGAAAAAAAATAAAATTAAAAGCTCTGTACTGCAACTCACCACATCTACGTCATGGCAGACATCTAGCTGTTTATGGTGTGTTGACAGGATGCAGGAGGTAGCAAAGCTGAACAGTAAGGCTGAATTTCTTTCCTTGCTCATGTTTTTGTTAATTCTATCACAGGCTCAAAAGGTTGAAAAATATCTCTAAGATGCACCTCAAAAAAAAATCTATATTCCCATGGCTTCTGGGGTCCTAGTGCCCCCCACACTCCCAGCTTAATTTGAATATTTATGCCACAGTTAAACAGTGCACTCTTTGTCAGTGAGGGTATACTGAAAGTATGAAGGAAAACACAAAGCTGAAGAGTAGGACACAACTTCTTTCCTTATGTCATGACTTTTGTTTTGGCCATTACTAGATGAAAAAGTTTGAAAGTAAACCTAAAATGCACCTTAGAACATCTATAAAACCCATGGCTTCTGGGGGGATAACTGCTCCCAGCCTCCCTAATTCAGTTTCTTACTCCACAATTATTACACTGCTATCTGGCCCTGCTAGCGTGTGTTGCAATGATGCAAAAAAAAGCTCAACAGTAAGACAGAATTAGCAAAAATGTAGAAAAAAAGTAATCTGGATGTTGTGGGGAGACTATGATGAAGGGAGAGGGGAAATGGAGGGGTGAAGACAATACAGGATGTGTGTGTGTATGTGAGAGGCAGTGGGCAACAATGTATGAAGCACCAGGAAGCCCTTTGCCAAGAATGCCATTTTACCTAAGGCTAGTTCTGAAAGTATGCATTTTGCTGTTAGGTTATAAATCTGAAGGTGTACTAGGAGACTGTTAGGATTGCCTTCTCTTTTTTCGAGGCTTTATTCAGTTGAGAGGACTTCAATTTGGGTTTAATTTAGATTATTAGTGTAACACCTCCTCCTATTTTTAATCCCAGCCTGCTATTCCAGTGTATGTACTAGTCTGCAGTTAAGTAAATTGATGGGCAGTTGTTTTGTTTTATCTAGTTTCTGAGATTCCTAAATAGTTAGGATTATTTTGTTGATCTTTACCTCTGGGGAATCCTAAATGTTATCAAGACGTAAGCTGTTAAAAGTGGCAGTTCTTTATTCCTTTTCTAGTGCAGTGCATATCTGTGGACTGCTTGCAGGTGTTAACATCTATTTCTATAACTGCTGTAATGTTATATAGACAGATGCTTGGCCTATGGGACAGGATTTATCTCCAGCTGTGTCAAATTTTATACTTGCTAACTACAAGAAGGATTAACTACCTTTTAATGATTTTTTTTAACTTGACTGAAAAGCACTGCTGTATAATTTGCTCTTAATACAAGTTGTTTTATTAGATAAGCAGTGTGTATAGTTCAGTGGAATTTGACATACAACCTGTGATCCTGTATTTAGACTTCTTTTTGATTCTGAGAAAATTATTTTGAATTTTGTTTGGATTAAGGAAATCTTTTGAGTTCCATTTGTGCACTGTATATGTCAATGGTTACTAGGAGCACTGATATGAACAGGATGCCGGATACATTTTTTGCGTTTATTTTGCTTTGTTGAATTTGTCATTTGTCTTAGGCTGGTTTGTATGAACTGGTCACTATCTTACTGAAGTTTTATTAGCTTGCCTAAAGGAGAAAAAGTAGAATTATTCACTGAAGACAAAAAGTAGAATTATTCAAGCTGTGGATCAATACTCTAAATTTTGAAATTCCTAAAGGGGATTTGTACTGAGTGTTTATAATAAGTCACTGGAGGGGTTTCTACATAGGAAGTACACTACTGACTTATCTAGACACAGTTAATAGTTAAGGAGCAGTGGAGCTAGACTGCCACTAAAATATTTTAGATTAATAGAAGGAGTTCAGAAACTAGTGTAGTGATATCTGTAGACAAAATTCTTGAGATAATTGTTGGAAGAATATTTTTAATTCTGCTGGAAGTCAGTACACAGAAGTATTGGACTTCTTTCCCAACAGTCTTTAAAAAGGTATTCAGAAGTATTACTTTGATTCTGGTGTCACCAGCATCTTTGAAAGAAAATTCAGAAGTACATGTTTAACTCTACATGATGTTAAAATACAACAATGGAAGAATAGGTGTGCTCAGGTTTGACTCTCTTTACATCAGTTTCTTGGAATGAATTTAGTAGAGTATGGTTAATTCTACTGGTGGGTTAAGACACAATAGTCAAACAATAGGTGTACCTCTACTATCACCAATGGGAAAGGGTTTGCTAGTAGGTAAGGTGAGGAAAAGTTTAAGTCCGAGAGCTAGGAAATTAATAGGCTGTGTGACGAATACAAAGTTGTCACAAACTTTACAGCTGTAGAAAGAGTATGTGAACTGGGAAGCTGAAATCTGCTGACAACAGAGCTGTAGAATAATTAGTGCGATGTACATGTTTGCAACTGTAGAAACAAGAATGTTTTGAAATAGCTGATTAGTTAGATTAATGGTTTACGTGATTTAATTCAATCTAAACTAAATTTATTTTACGGCTGCTAAATTTCAGATAAGCTATTTTCAGACCGAAGCATAATCAGGAAGAAGAGAAATATGGCATATTAGAACAAGGGGCTTACACGTAGATCAACAGTGACTTACAACAAATCCTGGACTGGTGTTTGGTTCAACATCAACTGTACAAAGTAACTGTACAGCTTCAAAACAGTATAAGCAATATACATTAGTAGGCTGACAGAAAAAAAATGTTGAAGTATACCAAGGACAAGGGTAAAAACTTTAAAGTTGTAGTGACAGCAGGGCTGGGGAAATAGTAAGTTTAAGTGCATGTGATTATGCTTGCAGTTTTTCTAGAGAATGATAGAATGAAAACTGCTGAGGAAAACAGACTACTACTATATGTTTAGATAAAAGCAGAAAACTAAAGAAGAAATAATTAGAAAAGTAGCTCACAGTGAAGGGAAAAAGTTAGGGAGAGCAACAACTTTGAACTCCTCCATATCCTTTTCTTGGTAAACAGAACTCTGTACCATATCATAGCAAGATACCCCCCCCCCCACGTCACCTACTGCCCATGAGGTATAGTTAAATAAATTGACATTCTCCATTTTGATTCTAAAATTATTCCCTACGGGAGACTTCAACTATCCCTCCATTAATTGGAAAGCCTAAACCACCTCAAATAAATATACACATAGATTCCTGGAACTCATTAATGCCCGTTACCTAGACAAAACTGTTCAAGTTCCATCAAGAGATTCAAAATATTTGACCCGATTATCACCAATATAGGCACCCTATGCCCTATACCTATAGTTACCACACTGTTGGTCAAATATGACCACTGTTCTGTAATACTCACTATAAAGGTAAAACTTGACTTACCAAAAAAACCCTCCCGTCCTTAGAGACTACTCTGAGGTAAACCTAATCGAGTTAAATGATGGCATTTAAGAGCCCTCCTTACCTTGATGACCCCATCACACATGCTGCCAGACTTGTGAATAATTTCTATAGCCATCTTGAAGCACACACTGAGACATGTGCCCCTCATAAGGCACAAATACAATGCCAAATTCAGGAATAAAGCCCGATGGTGGAAGTCTAATATAAACAAACTGTACAATAAGAGGAAGAAATTCATAGCCTGTAAAATCTTAATTACCCCATCATCTAAAGATGAACTCAAACAGATCAACAAAGAACTCAGAAACAAAATCAAAATGTAAATATGAATTCAGAATTGCCACTTCTAAGGACAATCACCAAGCCTTCTTCAGTTATGTTACAAAACTTACAGATAATGGCCAGAGCAAATGCATAACAATATCACTTACTCATCCCCTGAGGACACAGACAACATATCAATGGACAAATTCAACTCTAACTTGTCTTCCCCCCAATTTTCCACAACTGAGTATCACTCCCACAGCACCCCCTCTGATCACCTCCACGAAGTCCTGAATGCTCTGTCCAAGGTCAAAAACACTAGTTCCACGGGTCCTAACAATGTGCCAGGATGCTGTCTTGTCAGCATCACACAGTGTCCGACAGACATGCTACTAAGCCTATTCAACCTCAGCCTCTCCACTGGATTCATGCCAGGGGAATGGAGAGTTGTGATAGTCATCCAGCAAATAAAGACCTTTAAGTCTCACCAGCTCTGTCTGCAAAGCAATGAAAGACATGATTATGGAACTTACTAACAAGGACATAAGCAGTCTACAAGCACTAGATCCAAGCCAGTTTGGGTTTGTTAAAAGCAGATCCACCACTTGGTAGGCTTTTTTGAGCACGTCCGATGCATTAAACTCGGGCAAATCAGTTCACACTGCCTATCTAGCCCTGGCCAATACCTCTGATACCATCCCACATTTTGGCATTATTGATAAGATAAAAAAAATAAAATAATAAAAAAAAGAGTAGTTGCCAGCAGCATCCCCCAGGGATTAGTTCTAGGACCACTTCTCTTTTGTATTTACTTCTCCGATGTCAAGGCCTGTGGCTGACCACGTTTGCAGAAGACTTGCAAACATGGAACTGTCATTAACTCCCCATCTGACTTCCAGATTCTTCACAAGGGATTAACACATATCACTAAGTGGTATCTGGACCACAGATAAAACTAAATACCATGAAGTGCTGCACTGTGTCCTTTAGCAAAACCGGTCATTCATGCAGCTACTACATAGGCGAAACTCCTTTGAAAGTTGTCTCAGTCATTATGGACCTGGGCATTTTCATTGACAAGGAACTATCACTTGATAACCATGTATCCATTGTTGTTAGAAAATCCTTTTATCTAGGAAAACTAATACCCAGGGTTATTTCTTCCAGATCTAAGGGAGATATTATCCCTCTCTACTTGTCCCTCAAACAGCACTGGAGATAAGAGACAGGCAGTTGAGGCAGTTGGGCTGTTTTCAAGGAAGTAACAGCGACATAACATACCTGCACTGAAGAGAATATCCCATAAGGAACCAGGCATTAACAATTAAAAATGTTTGAAAATAGGTGCCAAATGCACAGACTGGTCATAATACAGTCAGTGCAGATCATTGCATGTGCAGGTAATCAGTATGTAGAATCCTCCATCCTTGCAAGAAGGGTAATAACTTGTGAAAATGCACAGTAATGGTCAACCTATGAAACAGGGATGAAAGCTCCAGTAACAGCAATGACAGGAAGGAGCTCTCCAATAATTTATCCTCAGCCACTAAATTTCTTTAAATAAGGAGAATCGTTTAGGAGCTCATCTATAGAAGAAGCACAAAACTTTCAAATTCAAATTATATGTGTGCAGTTTGGAAAGTTGCTGTCACCCTCTTAATCAGAATAACAATCTTTTGCATAAAAGAAGGCAACCAGTGACGATTCTGCCAGAAAAAGTGGCAAGACGAGAAAAGCATGCATGTTAAACAAGTGCTCTCTAATAACAACTATGCAAAGCTGAAAACATTACTGTCAAGTGACGGGTGCACTGAAAGAAATACCCTCCCAACTTCATATGGTAAGCTGATATGACATCAGTTACAGAAATAAAGCAGTCTTCCCCTCTGCAGACAAAAATAAAACTCTTGACAGAGCTGCATTTAATAAAAAAATCTTTGACTACATACAAAAAAATGACTGATACATTTACTGTTGTTTTTGTCAACATCTATATTACAATACATTATATACAGTATATTATAATTTATTATACTAACAAAAACAGGTAACGTTATTACAAATTCATATTAGAGAACAAAGACAAATTTTCATACAAGGAGTAAGAAGTTGTAAATGGAATAAGAAACAATAACAACAATCTAATACATTCACATGAAAGGGTTGAGACACTCGGACAGGAGAAAGAAAAGACAGAAACCTTTTGAGTTGAGTACTTGTTTTTATGTGAAAGGAGTTGGGCATCAAAAACGTTAGCCTGACAGAAAAAATACAATCATGAGCTAGTGCTTTGACCCCCAAATGACTGGCATTGCCACTGCACGGTAAGCAAGGGGAATATTTACAGAGGATGCTTCCCCACCAACAAACATCTTTGAAATTCTTTCAAACCAAAACAGGTAATTTAGGCAGAAAAAAAGTAAATACTGTAAAAAATGAGGCTATATACTTAAAGTAATGATAGATTTGTGCTGTAAGTTTCATTTCAGTTACCTCTAAGATTAATATTGGCAGGTATTTAGTGTGGCCCATAAATCTTTCCCAGTTTACCTCAGGCCCTTCCACATATTCACAGTTCTAGGTGCCAAAGACCCTCCACACAAATCTCAGAAGCTCACAGGTCAGCATATACAAAAGAAACAGCTAAACAAGGCAGAAAATTAGGCTGCAAAAAGGATAGCATCCAGTACACCCCTAAACAGAAGGCAGGAGGGTGGGAAAGGTAATCAAGATGCAACTCTCAACAGCAAATCCAAGTCTCTTATGTACCACAATGACAGTTCTACGGTGACAGTATCTATCACATCTGACACAGACCCAATGTTATCCTCTTTGGTGGCTTGTCACAAAAAAGACTAGACTGGATTATGACAGGCAGATCATGACCTGATGATGAGAGCCACATTATAATGTCTCACAAAGGTATTCAGTGATGTTCATGTGATAGCTGCAGATATGTTATCCATGGAAGCATTTTTGAAGAAAGCTTGAGACATGGCCATAGACCTAGCAAAGTGAGTACTGTATGCCTGAGGTAAGGATATGCTCTATTTTTAGTAGCAAAAAGTACATTTGTGTAAGTAAACTTATCATAACAGTTTATGATCTAATAGATGGTTGTTGTAGTAGCCTAAGTTATTTGGGTTGCATCCTGCCAAGGATATGACCACTGGCCAGATTTCAAAGCTTCAGCCCATCTTCCACGCATCCTGACCACTGTATCATTCACAGAGAGCTGCATAAAAGCAGTGGTCTGGGTGCCAAAAGCTTCAGAGCATTCTTACCTCAAAAAAGTGAGGCTAGGGCCCGGAAAAAGGAAAAAAAAAATGAACATACAACATATATAAATGATGTTAAAAAAAAGTATATACATGCATGTACACTCTGGCAATACATAAACAGAGCAAAGGGGATGGAGGGAAGGGATGACTACTGCAACAGCGATCTATTACAAAGTAACTTTACTTGCACAACTGTACTATGTTCAACATTCGATCACTGTTCTAGTAGCCCAAGCTGTATGGGTAGATTACCATATCTTAAGATTATGTAGAGAGGAAGAAATTCAAGAATCCTGGAGTACCTGGAGAATGGTCCTAGCAAAGCTTGTTCTAGACTTGCAAAAGAATAAAAAGTGTAATGCTTTGTAAATGTATTTACAGAGGACAAGGTTGCAGAGTCTAGACTACACCCATCCCATTCCAAAAATACACAGAAGAAGCTAAAGTCCTGGTAGAGTGAGACCTCAACCTATCTGGAAGTGACTTGATATGGTGAGAATAGCAGAAAAAAAACAGAATGAGACAACCCTGTACAACTTGTGTGATTTCAGCTTTGACACTGGTTGCCTTTCCTTCTTACCTTCATAGGAAACCAGAAAATGATCGACTTTCCTGAAAGATTTTGTTCTAAGAAGCATCTGAGATGTCTGTTGATATCCAGTCTGTGTTTCCAAGATTCTTTCTCATTTGTTTTTAGGTTTTGGAACGAATACAAGGAGAAGAAAGTGGGCATGTGAGGATCTAACAGCTGACGAGCAAAAATGGCCGACTGGTGACTAAAGAGCAAGAAAAAACAGAATGTAACTCGCACAAATAGCTGCTATGAAATCAGGCACACCTGGGAACCTTCTTGTCTTGTGTCATTTTACCAGATCACTCGTGGAGCTCTAGATGAGGCTTTCAAAATCTATGCACCATTGTATGTTATTGCAGCCATTCATAGACATCGAAAGTTGAGTACTATGTGTACAAATTATTCCCAGAGATCCTGCAGTCTGCATCATTTCCCCAGCTAATGGTGGCTTATACATTGCCTTCTTCTGCATTCTGAGGAGGCTGTTTGGAAAATGTTACTTCTTAAGTCCTGGATTTCATTCTGCTTTACTTGCTTCTTACTTGGCCATCCTCATCGAGAGGAAAAGCAGTGGCTCTGATGAAGTTTTTATGAATGAAAGAGCTTAAATCAATAAAGTCATCTGGTTCAGAAGTATTTTGTTTTTTGTATTCTTAACTCACACAAATATTTAGTCAGAGGCCTCTGGGCCTTAAAAGGGTCCTGGTTGTTAGTAAAGCATAAACTAGAAAATCTTTTTCCTTTATACATAAATGATCTTTTAGTGGCATTTTTAGCATCCCTTATAATGCCTGCTGTACATCCACAGAGGAAAGGTGCTTCAAGTGTATCAAAACTCTATCATCCATTTAGTCAGTCGAAGTGTTCTCATGCTGGAGTGTATCAAAAACTCCAGTCTTGTGTGAGTAAATCCAGTCTGAGTCCCTAACGTGGTAAGTGTCCTTGACCAGTTTAAAAAAAAATGAAGAAAAACTGCTGCTTGGGGCCAAAACAAAAGGCACCAACACTATCTTTGGGGAATCATTCTGGATCTTCAGAAGAACCACAGATATTAGTGGAAAGGCATACAGGAACATTACCATCAATGAAAATGAGAAACCATCTGTCTTCCAGGCCTGTTTACAAGAAATACTGCAGCAGAATTTTTTTAACTGTCTGTTGTGAATGGACTCGCACAGATATATTTATTTGAGGTGTTCTCCAAAGTTGGTAAATTCCTGGAAGACCCTTGGGCATAGAATCAATTTGTGAGAGTCCGTCTTTCTGCTCAGCTTGTCTGCTATAATGCTTTGCTCTGACTTAATGCAAGAAGCCTGAAGAGTCAAAATGAACCATCGTCCCACCTCACATGCCACAATGGCAAGCCTGCAAAGGAGCCAAGATCTGGTACTTCCTTATTTGATTATATACCACATCACTATGGTGTTATCAATGATAACAACATTCTAGACACCAGAGATGATTTAAGGCCTTTGGCACAGTGATTACTGCCAATATGTTTTTTCATTTTATATATCTATATATATTACTTTTTGTAATTATCACCAATCCAACATTATATAACTTGATCAATTCCTGCTGTCCCTTAAACCTCACACTTCCTCAAAAACATTATTCTGCATGCATTGTTCCCACTGTTTCCAATTTTTTCTATGTAATTTGCTCCTACCCTTTTCTAAATATACAACTTCCAGCTCTTTTATCTCTGTTACAACATTCAGTACTTCAGATACAGTACAGTTGAATTAGACTTTGACTTCCATTTTCTAGTACTTGCATTTTTGGCAGCCATCATAATTAAACTTAACATGGCCTTACTATATCTAGGCAATTCAGATCCTGTATCTAAGTAAAAAAAAAAACAAAAAAAAACACTTCCTTAGTTACACCAACTGGATCACTAAATAACACCAAATGCCACTATAAAGACCAGTAACATCCACAGGAAAAAAAACAAGACCAGGAGTCGTATCAATACCCACTTTAACTGCACAACTAAAAACAATCACTGATCGTTTTTATCCATTAGGACTTCCTCAGAATAAACACCAACAAGGGAAAAAGCTTATGTAGTATTAATCAATCCTCAATTAACTCTAATAATGGTAATTGAAATTAATATAAAGTATTCAACACTTCTAAAGACTCATGCCCCCCAAAATTAAGTAAATATCCTTCCGTTTTTTCACAAACTGAATCATATATACTACTGGGTGATTTAAAAAAAAATCTAAAAATATGCATAATAAAACACAGATTTATGTAGATTTCAGAAAAAATATGTATGTACAAAAACAACATCTACAAACATCTCACATAATATCCTTGAAATATTATACAAATGTATATCTAACTGAAACTAAAAACATTAAACGTCTCTAAAAATGTCCAATAAGTAATTTCAGAAACAATATAGATATAAGACCTAAAAATAAGCCTAATAAGGAGCCCAGAATTAAAGTTTGCCTGTATATAGAACCAACATTCATGAAATTCCAAACTACTAATCTGTCATGTTAGTTACTCACAAGCCAAACATGTAGTTATCAAGGTACAACATACCAATATTTTTTTATAAATCTGAAATTTAAATTTATAAAGCTACTTTTAGTTGCAGTAAACAACCAATAGAAGTCACGTTGTTGAGTCTATGGTCATTTGTAGAGTTAAATATTAATTCCTGTCCAAGCTCTTTTAGGTTTAATAAATCCTTTCATGGCCCTTCCCTTCTATCAGTTTTCAAACTGTCTAAAACAAAGAATTTAAACATGTCTATTGTTCCTTTAAATATGTTTGTATAGGGCATTTTGCTCATCGTTTCTACTCGTGTCACAGTAATTGTTAGTTTTGCCTGTATAAAAGGCTGGGCATTTTGAACACTGTGCCACGTACACAACTGCATTACCACCACAATTAAATTTATTGTTTGAATTGACCAGGTCATACCCAGAAATAAAACACCACAATATTACTCCATTGCTTGCAATGGCCACATATCCTCATTGAGTCATTCCTGTCTCTCTGACCTGTTCTTTCAATTAGATTTAAAACAGGTGTCCTTCTTATATACAAACTTGGGACAGGCCTCAAAGTCCTAAAATGGTTCACCTAAACCACAAAATACTGCCCAGTTCATAACAATAACTGATTTCAGTCCAGGAAAATGTAGACTGTATGTAAGGATCATTGCTCTATTAAACTCATGGTCCTTACCAGCAGCACTCTTGTTTTTGTTCCCCATCTCTCCATTGTTCTTGTTCCCTATAACAGGGCCAATAATACCTTATTTGCATTTGGTTAAAATTTCTTCCTTAATAGTCATGATTAACTTTGCAGGATAAACTCAAACCTCAAACATGTGCTCTAACTTCACACTTCCCTTAATGAACACTTCATCTTGTGATACCTTATGGGACAACCTAACCATCTGTCCCTTAACCAAAGCTCTCTTTTGGTGAAAAGGGTGCCAACTTGTGTAATGTAGTAAGGAGTTAGAATAGCTAGGCTTACGGTAAATGTTGGATTCAAATCACTGAACCATAGAATTCTTGGAAATAGTTAAATCCAAGTAATCAATGCTGGCCCCAGAGTAATTCACTGTAAAAAAACTGTAATGTTGTTGATGTAGCTATAAAAATCATTTAGTGATTCAAAATTCCCTGTCCAACATAATCATATCATCTAGGAACTGTCCATACAAAACCCATTTGTGGCTACAGCTGGATTCCAGGATAAATCTGGATTCTCATTCTGCCATTACCAGGTTGTCAACTGCAGGGGTACATGCAGCACCCATTGTCACCCTTCTGCTTTGCCTGAACTGCCCTTCAAAAAATATGCAATTGTTTTTAAGTACCAATTCTATACGGTCCCTCAATATTTTTATATCTTCATGCTTCAGTTGACTTTTCCTACAGAGACAATCACAGAACCAATCCAAGCCCAAACTATGAGGGGATGATGTTCTAAGTTGTAGTTGAAAATGGCCAGGGATGAAATTTGTTTTATGTGGATGGGGAGTCTATTCCACAGATGCAGTATCTTCGACGAAATATACCTGTCCCTCCAAATTGTTCTGTTGATGTTGTAGAAAAGAGTTAGATCCCTAGTCAGAGTACTTTTGATGCAATTTGACTTGCTGATGTGTGGTAAATCCATCAGCAATGGGTCAGAGGATGCCTTGTATGCCAGACACAGGTCACCTCTTAGCAGTCTGTAGGATACAGAATACAATGACAGGACTTAGAGATAATCCAAGTATGCCTTGTTTAGGCCTTGTATCCTTTCAGTAATGTATCTCTGAGTGCATTTCAGTTGTTGCATGTGTCTGAAGAGATACATGCCAAAAGGAGGCATTATATTCAATGACTGGCCTAAGGAGGGCTGAGTAAAGGGGGGATAATGACACCCCCTAGATCCCTTTGTTTAAAAGCTATGCATATTGAAAGACTTTCTTAGAACAACAGACACATGTTGGGAAAAAAAATTAGGTCACTGTCAACATAAGTCCAAAAATCCTGAACAACTGGGTCAACTCTTAAGGGCATATTGTCAATGTGGCAGTTTCTTATGGTAGATGATTTCCAAAAGGATACAATAATATATTTTATGGCATTTATTTTCAGACCTTGATTTTCACAACAGCTATTTATTTGAGACAAACCTTTCAGCAGGTTGGCTAATTCATTTGTGGATTCAGTGACTGGTCCTGGCTTCAGCCAGAGCCCTTTGGTACTGGCTTTTTCTTCACAAAAGTAGATGCTAAACAGGAGAGGCCCCAGCACAGAGCCCCGGGGAGCTCATCTGGTGACTGGTGTCTTTGTGGAGGTAACTTTTCCTGTTTTGTTATCTGTGTCCCATCTGTAAGCCAGTTGATAATACTGTGGGTGATGTAAGGGTTTATTCACAGTTTAACTTTTCTTCTATACCTGAATGAGAAACTGTGCCAAAAGCTGTGGCTAGATTGAGGTATGCAGTGTGTACCACTTTGCCTTCATACATTGCTTCGATGAACTTTTCAAAAAAATCCATCAGGTTGAGTAAGCATGACCTGCCTTTGACTAAACCAAACTGAGATGGGTCCAGCGTCTGAAGATTCCCTATGCCCTGACTGATTAATTCCATGATACGTCTTTCCATGGCTTTGCATAGGAGGCTGGTCAGACTGAGGGATCTGTGATTGCCTGGGTCTGTGGAAGGTCCGCCCTTATGCAGGGGAATGACTGCAGCTGCTCTCCATTCACTTGTTGCAAAACCAGAATGGAGGGTGAAATTGAACAGCGTTGTTAGGGATGTGGCTAAATCATGCTTCATGCTACTTAAGATGCATCCAGGGATATTGTCAGGATCTATCGATGCAGTATTTTTAGCTTTTGATAGCACTTTTAGGACTTGGTCTTTTGTGATAGAGTCACCTATAACAAGAATGTTTGATTAGGTCAATGCCTGCCTTACGGGCTCACTATCAACGACTTTGGAACCTCTTGTGCTATGAGGAAGTAGACTTAATATGGTAAATGTGCTTTGTGCTTTTGTTGCGTTATAGAGGTCTTTGAGTTTTAGGCAAGTTAATCTTTAGAACTTCAAAGTATGAAGGGTTATGTGTATTGTGCTGGCCTTCTCTTGCACACTGTGTTATGCTGTTTGAGTAACAGATGATCATCAGACACCATGAGATGGTTCTTATACCCGTTCAAGATACCCATCTCAATCAGGCTGGCTACGGAAGTTATGAGGAAGTGTTGGTCCATGCTACCGACAGGAATAACTCTGGAGGGGGAAAGGTAACTATAACTGCTTGGAGATTGGTTTTAGAATGATGTTGATGTTTTGGTGGACTTGCTACAGAGTATTTAAATTTCAGTACAAAACAACAAGCCTGAAAACTGTTTTCTGCCTCCAGTAAGAATCAGTAAACTAATTACAGTAAAGAGACTCACTAATTTGACACTAAAATCAGTGCAAGCAGTTATCAGTACACTCAATATTAAGCAATTTTATCAAAGTTTTTTAGCATGATGTGTAGTTTAAAAAGACTTTGCAAAATCATACTTATGTGCTTATTGTCAACAGCCAATAAATGGATAGAGGCACTGAATTTTGTCAAATTATCATAAGGGGCTGACAACAACCGATACACTGAGTTTAGGAACACAACTGCAAAAGGGTGGGAGGGAAAAACAATTAAACCCTTAGCTCTGAGCTGACTGGTCTGGAACTGCTCCAATGCAAAGACAAGTCTTGAACTAGCCTGACATACAATCAGTACACAAGAATGAAACCAGGGCTTAATAACAACAGTTAGACCACTTAAAATAGCAAAAACGCAGGCAACTATGTGCTGGAATCACTAATATATGCTTAAAGATCTTAGCTTAAAAAGATAACAGGCTGTTAAAATGAATTTAAAATCAGATGATCAAAATCAGATGATCAAGAAATGAAAACACTTATTTACCCTTGTCTGTGGAATAGGACTATTACAATGCCAATACTTCAAGAGCAGCCTAGATACCTATGACCTACCCATATGCGATAATTTAAGACACAAAATAATGTCTGGTGACTATGTACATAGATAAGAATGGAAAAGAAGAAAACACAAAAATCCCACTCTCCAGAGACCTATATGACCTGAAGGATGCAATGAAAATTGCCACCTGGAATTTAATGCAGAACACTACAAGGCTATGTACTATGGTGGAGGGATTTCAAGGAAACCTCATATGTCAGACAAGAGCAAGAGGGCTAAAATTACAGACAGGTTGGGCAAAGCAATACATGTGAAATGGCACAGGCAAATACTGTGGACCACTGCAATGCCAAGCTAGGAAAAAGGACTTCACAGATGGTAAGATCATCCTCCAGTTATACAGGGCACAAGTAAGGATGCACTTTATCTGGAGTACTGGCTCTAGTTCAGGTGGCAATTGAGATACAGAGAAGCAAGTCTGGAAGAACGCATACTGAAGAGTTACCAAAAGTACTCCATCATCAACATGAAGTCATGCTGTCCTGAATGCACTCTTGTCCTTACTATCACAATCTTCCTGTGGGGCATAGGCTGAAATTATGAATACCCTCCTGTTACTATACTGGAGTCTGATTGCCATCTGTCACTAATTCTGATGACATCCCTCACTGTCTTTTGAAGCCTCACCCTAACCACAATTCCAACACCATTTCTAGTCTGTCCTCTCCCTGAGTAGCTTACTCTGGATCCCAAGCCAAGTGGCTTTGATGCACTGCCCTTCCATCTGGATTCCTGGATACACAGGATGTCCAGCCTCCTCCTTACCATCATGTCATCCACTTTCAAACTGCATCCTGACAGTGAACCTATAATGAATGCAGCAATCTTTAGCTCATGTTTGGCAGTTTGACTGGTTTAACATCCAGCTTTCACATAACTGTGCTATCCCAGGTAATCCAAGCTGGGCAACTGGACATCAGCCAGTAGCTTACTGAACAAGAGCTGCTGGGTTTATGGCAGGCACACACTGGTCAGTAGGGGCATAGAGACCTCTCCCAGCATTAGCATGGGTCTCTGGCATAGGTTGAAGTAGAACGGGTCATCAACCCATTCATCACCTGCAAATAACCTATGGCCATTCCTGGTGACATTAGCTAATACAGCACAATCACCTACAGCCAATTTTTACAGCGTCAATTGGCCAAGCCCTGACATGGCTGGATGAAACTGAAGAAAAAGAGGTAGTGCACAAATAGATATAGATGGCATCTAAGAGGGGTGAGTGATTCAAAGCTGATGTAGACACTACTTCAAAGTGAAAGTAATGCAACCTTATAACACACTGCTAGAAAGCCTTGGTGTAGTGCAAGTCAATGAAAAGACACAAGTATGCCAGGAAGAGATGGAAAAAGGGACAAGCAAGGAAAGGACAGCTACAAGGAGCTAGCGGTAACATTCAGTCTGATATCACCACCCAGAAACCGTTAAACTAGCAGTCAGAAGCACTGACGACAATGCATATTAATGAGGGATTCGAGCATGTCTGACACAGCTGGAAACGTGACAACAGTAGTGACATGGAAGCGGCAGCTGCAAAAAAAACAGCTATAAAGGGCCATGGGTTTTCTTCCATCAGCATCTCTGTGCATTTATGCAACTGTGCATTCTATTCATACACACACACACACACACACACACACACACACACACACACACACACACACACACAGTATACAAGAGGAGGTTAGCATACATTGTGGGGTATTTAGCACAGCAAAGACAGACATGAAGATACGAGGGAATTATATAGCATTCATCAATTCAAAAGATTGCCTGTACGGTTAACTAGCAAGTTGTCATCATAAGCAACAGACTGTGTATTACCTAAGTATGGCTTCCAACTTTGCAACAGATTTCATCTTTTAGTATCTATTAAGAAAGTAAAATCTTTATGATTTTGTGAAGTCGAAGAGAAATGCAACACCTGTCTAGGATAATGCAGAAGCCATTAATATAATAACAATCACTCGTACAATAACAGAAAAAAGATGAAATAATTATAAAAAATTGTACCTATGACAGTGGAATCTTTTCTGCTCAACTGCGAGGGTAACATCACAGAGCTGCTGTGCCTCATAAAGGTACTTCATCCCTGGAACAATTAAATGAGAAGAAAAATGGTCAAACTATTCATAAAATTAAAATGAAATACAAAATAAATAAATAAACATTTGGTCATGAATGACTGTAAACAGTGACATAATTAGTCTCTGATCGTTTCTATTGCAGTATAGATGAGGTGAATTACTGAAGAAATTGTCAAAACCAAAAGGAGGAGGCAGAAGGGAGCACATAAGGACCATAGTAGAACATCATTGTGAGAGTGAACTCTTGAAATGTAATTTTTGTCAAAAAAAAGGGACACAGGTACATAGTGCGTACACGTATATGCACACATATGCATATATATATATATATATATATATATATATATATATATATATATATATATATATATATATATATATATATATATATATATATATATATAAATAAAATGAGTGCCCATACTTTGGCTGACAATGTGTTTGGCCAACATCCACTTTTGGTCGGCTCAACAGTTGATTAAAAGGGGTGTGAAATCAGAGAACCTGAAAGAAAATCAATCACAAAAGGTGAGGAGAAAATACTGTCTGAGAAGAATCATGCAGCTGTTCAGCAAAAAAGAGTTTAAGCTTCATCTTTGGTGCAAAAAATAAGTCAAATGTGCTCAGAGTTGATTAAAATAAATGAAACACTGAAGGAGTATATCAACCAAATAACAGGCTGGAAAAAAAATGGAAGAAGCTTTAAATATCGATTTAGATGAGATGCTAAAATCAGGCTGACATGAAGAAAAGGCTGGCTGAGTATGAGACTGTTCAAAGAGAGGTTTCAAAAATGGTAGAATTAGAGAACAGAGCACATAGGGAAAACTTGAGGTTTTCTGCTGTACCAGTGAAACTGGAAGGAACAGACTGTATTCATTTTATGAATAAAACAAATAAGCAACTGGACTGGTATCCTGCAGCAGGAGTTGCTAAATGAAAGGGCACAATGTGTGCTTGCTCCAAACCTGGCCATGAGAAAGCAACCCAGACCTTTAATTGTAAAGATGCAATCCTACCAGCAGAAGGAGCTGATTTGACAAAATACTGAAAGTGGGTAACAGCAGACTCTTTGTGGAAAATGATTTCTCACTGTACACCAGGCAAAAGAGGAGCAAATTTATTCCAGCAATCATAGAATGTTGAGATGCTGGTTTGAAATTCAAGATGTTGTGTCCTGCTATATTCAGAATATTTATTTTCCTAGACCAAGGATCAAACTCAGTCTTTGACCCAGAACATGCTACGAAGGAAATACAAAATTTTGTCCAACAAGTGAGCAGACAGAAGGAGATGCTGCGTCTTACTCTTCTGATAATGAAGCCCATAGAGGGACTATTCCAGTGAAACCGTTTCCAATGTTCCAAAGGAAAACACGAAGTTGAGAGAGAGGAAAAAAGCACAAGAGTTGACTAGAAGAACCAAGAGTACATTAGAAGTGAACCAGTGACCGGATTTGGAAGCTGGAGCTCAATAGGAAAAAACAGCAATATAGAAATTGAATACAAAGCATCAATTACATTTGTAAAGTATGATGGAACAAGAAACCTGGAAATATTTGACTTTTTTGATTTTGTTAAACTTGTAGGGGACTCCAAAGAATATGCCCTACTTTGTGTCATTAACGCTTGGAAGAAGATTTAATAGAGGGGAAGATGAAGGAAAGAGTTAACTGGAAGTAAAAACAAAATTTTGTTCTTAATGGTATTTTTATGATACATGGCATGAAATGCATGCTATAAAGTAAATTTTTTTGGTTGATTTTGTGCGTAATAAGGATACTAAACAGGTACACCTATTTCTTCCTTCTTTCCTTCTTCTTGACCAGTTTTAAGAAATGTAAGCACTGCAATGTAAAAACAGAAGAAAGCCTGGACAAAACAGCATGATATATGTAAAACTGATATGCCTTTTCTTATTTTTGTATAGGAGAATGACTGGATTAAAGTCGTCTGAATAACAAGTTTTAAGGGGAAACAAATAATTAAAAGAACACTGACTATAATTAATACAGAATAGTGCTTCTCTCTGGCACATAAATGTCTACAGTGCAAAATGTGTGGTGGAATGCAACTGTCTATCTGGTCCTCATGTTTCAATGGAGACAATCTGATAATGGGCTATAAAAACATAAAACTTGGTTAGGAGATAATGTTTGCTGAAAATATTCAAGTCGTTTCCCTTGGGAGAGGAGTAAAGATAAGACAAAAACATACAGCATGCACCCTAGCATGGATAACCTTCATTATAAGT
>NC_056725.1:783927955-784002955 GCF_019279795.1 Protopterus annectens | reverse complement strand
ACTTAGGTTCACTCATTGAGTTGATTAACAGTAACAAGTGTCAATATCTTATTGGCACACTATTAGACATTGCAAAATGTTAATGGTTAGAGCTGTTTAATACCACCCTTTACATGCATTACCTCTATATATATATATATATATATATATATATATATATATATATATATATATATATATATATGTGGATACTATTGTGTTTTTGCATCACTTGTCTGAAGAAGTCCTGTTTACTAATAAAGGGATGAAAGCTTACTACTGGCTCCTTCGTCTTCTATTCGTTTTAGAAGTTTTAAAGTATATTTCATTATATTCTTCTACTGCCGTGACAGTCTTTGTTCTTTAATATATATATATATATATATATATATATATATATATATATATATATATATATACATATACACATATATATACAGATATATGTGTGTATATATACATATATATATATATGCATATATGTATATATATATATATATATATATATATATATATATATATATATATATATTACATATGGAACAATTAAGCATTAAAACATGACCATGTTTGCATTCTTGTGCAATCTCTCTGAAAAAGTCAGCTGAAACATTGAGCAGACATACATACGTACCTTATGTAAGTTTCTCCTATTTCTCATTTAACCATTTTCCTAAAGGTGCCAAAATAGATATATAAATAAAAACAAAATACATTTTTTCAGCTCTGGTCAACAGCAGAGATGCGAACCATAAAATGACCATGTCGTAAGTGGATAGAATGGAGCAGTTCATTTAAATATCCCTCCAACTTCCAACTGTCGGGCAGAAAACACAGGGCAAGCAATCGGTTGTTCAGCCTCAGCTGCTAATGTGGAAGTTATTCCTGGTTGTAAATACTCAGGGCAAGCAGCTGCTTAGTCGTGAATGCAGAAATTCAGCTGCTTGTTTGCAGACACCGAAGTTTATGAGAAGAGCCGCAGCGGCATGGTCAAAGATACACATGCAGCTCATGAGCCGCTAATTGTCTTCCGCTGAACTAGACTATAAACTAGGCAAACAACAAGAAGACAAGTTGTAAATCAAATACATTAAATAAAGACAAGGATGTTCTGTGGAACTAGGGATAGTTTCAAAATAGTTTCAAACAAGACTGTCGACAGAGTAAATATTCCAATTTATTTTATAGAAATGCACATTAGTCCTTAATACCAGGCTGGCTTTAAGCTAAACAAATGACTGAGGGCAAGCTGCTTTCATCTACAAAACAACTAGCTATCTCAATCGGATTGTCTGCCAGTACATTTAAAAAAAAAAAAAGAATAAAATATTCCAGTTTATTTCACACTAGCCTTTAATGTTGGGCTTTGAACGGAGCAATAGCAATGCTAATCCTCCCCAAAAGAGAAAATAGATATTCCAGTTTATTTCAACAAACACGCACAAGTCCTTAATGCTAGCCTTTAAAATAATCAAATGAAGAGCCCAAGCTACTTTCATCCATAGCACAGCTAGTCCCCATCTGGTTGCTGCCAGTATATTAAAAAAAAGAGAGAGCGAGTAAATATTCAAACTTATTTCACAAATATGGACACTAGTCCCTAATGCCAGGCTTTAATTCAAGTACAGAGGAGACAAGCTACTTTCACCCACAGAACAACTATCCCTTCTCAAAAGGAGAGCCTAAATATTAGAATTTATTTCACAAAAATGCATGATAGCCCTAAATGTTAACCTTTAAGATTAGCAAATGAAGATGACAAGTTACTTTCATCCACAATACAGCTAGCCCCACTCCAAAAAAGGAGAGCATAAACATTCCAATTTATTTCACAAAATGCAGGATAGCCTTTAATGCTAGGCTTTCTACTAAATAAATAAAGAGGACAAGCCACTTCCAGTCACAGCAGTTACCCCCAACAATAACAAAAAAAAAAAAAACAGAATGAATATTACAGTTTACTTCACAAAACTGCACACTAGCCCATAATGCTAAGCTTCAAAATGAGCAAGTGAAGAGAGAAAGTTACTTTCACTCACAGCACAGCTACCCCCACAATCTGATTGAAAGACAGCATATTAAAAAAATAAATGTAATGGGTTTACTGCTTTGTTAATAGTGTGCTTGGATTTGCATTAAATAATCAAACTGCAGTGTTCGGGTGATCTGTAAACACTAGCCTGGACATAACCCAATGTATATGATTAAGAAAGTCAATGACGTTAGCCTAGATTATCATGTGGTGCACCGCTAGAATATTCCTAAGTGTGCACCTTGCATAAGGCCTGCTCAAGTTGTAATCTGGAATATAAAAGATCTTGTTGGTAAAATAAACTGTGCAAACAAAGACTGTAAATTGATTTCCTGAACAGATTAGCTAGCCCTGTCCAAACATCTGACTGTCTGCCAGCATTAAAAATACAAAAAAATACTTATCTTCAAATCAACAAGCCACTAACCTGCACAGCTGCAGATAGCCAGCTACAATTTTTAATACACACATGGGCTTTTTGGTGCCATTCCAATGAATCATGGGACAGCAATGCACAGAAAGCTGCAGCACTTTAGAAAGGGTTACTGAGGCACTTATTATTTTCAGTAAGTAAACATTTCATTACTTAAAGGAATAAATAAAAAGCTACCATACTGAATATCTGAACTTGATCATGATGTGCATGCACAAATTACAAACACCATGAGTAAATAATGGTAAGTACTCAAAGTTCCGCTGTGGCGACCCCTAACCAGGAAAAGCCGAAAGACACAAACATGCAAACTCAAAGTATCTGTCGTTTAGCATTTTATAAGAAAGAAAAAAAGATAAGCAAGCAATCACTTATGTTCAACAAGTGCTGAACATAACAAAACATTTTATATAAAAGTTACTTGCTTGGATGGCCACATCCCTCCTGAGATGTGGGCCCAGGCAATTGCCTGAATTGCCCCCTATTATAATCCATCACTGTCTGTAGGTGACACAGACTATGTATGCACAGTTGATTTAAAACCATTGATATTGACTGTTGTACAAGCAATTTCTTGTCATGAGTTGTCTTCTTGATTTCTGTTTTTTAGCCATTTTTTCCAAAGTAAATCTGACATGGACAATAGTACGTGTGACATCTCAATTAAACAAATGGAGGATTTTAGACAAAAGAAACACAATGCCAGCAGATGAGTGCTGAAAGGGAAAACAATCTAATAGTGATACTGAAATATTATGCATTCAAAACATATGTATCAAACTAAGAAACAAAACACAGAATGATGTAATTATGCCAACTCTTATCACACAACCAGGAAAAAGTTGTGATTAGGTTCTTCCAAAACTAACAAGGCAGCTGTCCAATTTACCTAGGAGAATGTAGTCTCCAAGTGGCTTCAGGTCTGCCATATCCTGATTAGCTCCATCCAAGCAGAAATCAGTTTCCATTCTTGAGTAGCTTGCAAGACATTAAGACTGCATCTGAAATACAAATACCATTTGGTCAAGGGGAATCCAGCCAGTCTGCATTACAGAACAGTTTCTTACCACACCTGAAACAGAAATTGCACAACAATCTGTATGCTTCACAAAATTCAGAAATGACCAAAAGAGTTAGAAAATAATGCTAGTATTAAGACTCACCCCATATTTATATTATACAATATAGGACATATGTTTAAGGACATTCACACTTACAAAAGCTGTTTGCAATTTTGTGGAGCCCTGAAAAAAGAAACTGAAAGACAAGGGCCAGTATATCATTTTTAGCAAATTCACTTACTGGCTAGTAAGTACACTGCCTGGATGCCAGTAAAGAAGAAACTAAGAGAGCCTGAAGGAAAATCAACTAGAAAAGATGAAGAGAAAACAAAGATTGGGAAGAAACCTGCATCTATTCAGCAAAAAACAGTTCAAGCTCCAGCTTTTGTGCAATACATGGCAAAAAGTGATGTAGAAGAAAAATAAGTCAAATGTGCTCAGAGCTGATTAAAATAAATTGAATGCTTGCTTTAGGAGCATATTAACTGAAATAACAAAAGGCTGGAAAAAATGAAAGAACCTTTAAACAGATATTCAGATGAGCTGACAAAACTGCAAAAATAAGAGCTCAAAATGAAGAAAAGGCTGGCCGAGTATGAGACTGTTCAAGAAAAGATCTTTAAAAAAATGGTAGAATTAGAGGACAGAGCATGTCAGGAAAACCTGAGATTTTCGCCTGTACCACAGAAACTAGAAAGAGCAGACTGTATTAATTTTATGAAGGTACACACAAACAACTGGGCTGGTATTCCACAGCAGGATTGAAAGGGCATCATTTATATGCTCCAAACCTGGCCATGAGAAATCAGTCAAGACCTCAATTACTAAAGATGAAATCCTACCAGCAGAAAGCTGCTCCTGATAAAACCTTGGCAGAAGGGCAAAGTGTTAAATTCTGGAGATGATAGAGCGTTTGTGGAAAATTATTATTCACTGTACACCAGGTAGAAGAGGAGTACATTTATTCCAACAACCAGGGAATGACAACAGGCAGGTGTCTGATTCAGGCTGCTGTATCCAGCCATTTTCAGAATATTTTTCCCTGGAGGATCAAAATAATTTTTGATGCAGACAGGACAGAAGGAAATACAAAAGTTTGTCCAACAAAAATTGAGCCATCAAGCAGGAGACTACTCTGCTCCTCATTTTTCTGATAATAAAGCACAAGGAGGCACCATTTCCAATGTTCTACACAAAAATACTTGATAGAGAAAAGCACAGGAGTTGACAAGAACTGGGAATACCTTGGAATTGAGCTGGAGTCTGAAGTTGGAAGATGGAGATGAGCAGGAAGATCAGCGACACCAAAATTACTAAATAAATTTCATATTATAAAACAGGTCATATTTGTGAAATGTAGCTGTATATAAAAAAGTGGAAAGAATGGACTTTTGTTGAATTTGTTAAACTTGTTGGCACTGAAAGGCATTTGCCTCACTTTATAGGTTCATAGGTAAGTACTAGGCTATCTGCCCAAGAGCATTTATAAACCTAGCCAGAATGTTCATAGATTAGGTTCATAGATTAGTACTGCACCTTGTGTTTGTAAGACAAACACCTTAACCATTAGGCCACCCTCCCAACCCTTTTGTTGTTATGTGTTGGCTTTCGCCACCCCCTTAGATTAGTTCCCTGTGTCTCTGTCCAGCAGAGCCATTAGTTCCCTGCGCCACTGTCCAGCAGAGCCATTAGTTCCTTGCACCACTGTCCAGCAGAGCCATTAGTTCCCTGCGCCACTGTCCAGCAGAGCCAGTGCAGTGATCCCCAGGGTAAATTTTCTGTTTCCCATCCACCCGTTAAGGTTTCCCTTGAAGAGTGTTAGTGAGGGGCTCTGCCTGATGTATATTGGAATCCTGTTCCAAAGCATGGGGAGCCTCTGGGATAGGAATCTATCCCTTCAGAATGTCCTGAAATATTTAGTATGGAAGACAAATTCATTAGTAGGACCTCAGAGACAATTTACATATTATTCCCCAAGGTATAATAACTGGGTAGACTACACAGAAGTTATACTTCACAGGAACATGTACATTTAATTTCATAGCTTTGACATGCATCCAATAACTATTTCAAATCATGCACCAACAATAACAGAGATAAAAATGCAAGGTAATGAAGTAAAAATGAGACAATGGTGCTTCCCCACTCTAGATCAATGTGTGTGTATGTACTTTTAAGAAGCTATCCAAGGGCTAGCACAAGTGTACAAATACTGAGCACGTACAAGCCAGACTCCCATTTTGTAGTTAGCTGTTGAGATGTAAGCATACAAGGTCTGTTAACTAGTTTGTTTGTATTTTATGATGCTGTTATCCATCCTGATGTGTTTCTATGTATTAAAGCATCTAAACAGAATACCCCACCTGCTTGTCATCTATGATAGAAAAGGACGAGCGATTTGATGCCAGAAGTGGGATGTCTAAAGGACATGGTGTTAGAGGCAGCATGGCTAAAATGACTTAAGGGACTTGCTTGGAACTGGTGGAAGACAGAGCAGTGAATCATCCCTACAATGTGAATACTTCACAAAACAGGTCAGAAACGAATTTCGAATATTAAAACTTGCTCAGCACTATTTCTTATTCGACAAATATGAAATGAGGCATACAGAATGCTCTAAACAATATTCTCAAACCAATATGTATGATATTGATAAAAACATTCAAATTACTACAGAAAATGTTTGAAATACAGTCTGAATTGCATAAAAACAAATAAAATAAGGGGAAACGACATTTTTCAATACATGCTTAGTGAATTTGTATATTTCATATTAATCAAAGATATCAGTTATCAGAAGTGTATAAAGTGTTTTGCATGTTTGTGCAGTATTACAGTAAGGTTATTCCACAGAATACAGCCATTACATAGGATATTTCACAAAGTACAGTACTTTGAAGAGTTTATTATGCATCTGAATGTTATACAAGTTCACAGAACAGTTTGTTCATACATAACTACAAGGGTCATATTTTCAATGTGTTTGTAAATACTTTGTGGGCATAGCAGACAGATTTTGAAAACTCAATGCACTTGTGTTTTACAGCAACATTGTTGAGAATTGGAGAATGTTTGAGCAAGAGTACGATATTTTCATACAAGCTGCATTTTCTGAGAAAGATGACCATACAAAGGCATTTGTTCTGCTTAGTTTAGATGTGTCAGAAGCCAAAGAAAGGGAATGTTTATTTGTGTATGCACCTGCTATCTATAGAAGAGAGGGGGAAAACCGTCATATTGCTGCATCAGCTAAGTCAAGGGAGGACCTAGAGTGCATAAAATGCAAATTTACAGAAATGTGTAACCCCCAGACAAATGTTACTATGGAAAGGCACTTATTTTATACAAGGGATCAAAAGCCTGATGAAACTTTTGCAGCATATATGACTGACCTGAGAAATACCGCTAAAAATGTGCAGACTTGGTGACTTAAGGAATGAGCTGATAAAGGACAGACTTTTGTGTGGTATTAAAGATGCTGTGGGAAAGATTTTGCTTTGTAACAGTGATTTAACTTTGAATAAGGCCATTGAGACTTGTCAGCTATACGAGCTCAAAGAAAAACACACAAATATGCTTACAAACGAGAATAGCTCTAAAAGGCACAGTGAGAAAGCACATGTTGATAGTATGCAGCACATGGTTAAAAGAAATAGGTCCAAGTGCATGGCAGCAACTATAGCCCCTGCAGCATTCACTGCTAACCCCCAAACTTTCTAGCAAATTCCAGAGCTTACACAGTGTCAGTGCAGCATAAGAGTGAGTCGGCAAACTCAGAGCATGGGTCCCAACCTAGTTTCATTGCCAACTGTCATAATTTTGGTGGAAGTCATGATGTTTAGCTTTTGGTCAGCAATGCCACATATGCAATAAGTGGAATCATTTCAAAAGGTTTTGTAAATCAAAAGGCCCACATTTGTTTAGTAAAAGGGATCATTTTATGAAATGAGTCAGTTAGAGAGCTGCAACCCTACTCTTTATGTTGATGGTGTATCAGTGCTTCATAAAACAAATGTACTGCATTAACTAAGGGCAAAGAATGACGTATTTTGCACTGTTTAGATAAATGGCATCCTATAAAGCTCAAAGTTAATACAGCTTCCAAAGTGCAATGTTAGGTCAGCAGAAACATTTGCTAGTGTGTGTCATGGCAAAGGTCTTGATTTGGCAAGGTGTGCAAAGCTTGTTGCTTAGGGAGGAGAAGAAATTCAGAGTGAAGGCTCAGTAGTGTTACTCTGCTGGGATATGTTACGACTTATTATTTTTATGTGGTCAAGAGGCATGTCCAGTCATTATTAGGGATCACAGTTTGAAAATGGGACTGCTTTCATTTAATTAGGAAGTCCACCAAGTCAGCTTAAAAGACCACTACTCTAATTTTGCCCAGTACATGTTTTCTACCTATGCTGATCTTTTCAATGAAAACCTAGGCAAATTTCCAGTTGTGTACTCCATGAAGTTAGACCCAGAGGTTAGTCCAGTTATCATGCAAGCATGAAAAGTTCAACAGATATGCAGGACAAAGTTAAAGCTGAACTAGATAAAATGGTGTGACAAGGTGTGATTTGTCTAGTTGCAACTCCAGCTGAGTGGGTATCTTCCATGCTGGTAGCTCATAAGAAAAGCTCAGATGACTTCAGAATATGTATTGATCCATGAGATTTGAACAAAGCACTAAAAAGACCTCATCATCCAATGGGCACAGCAGTCTTTATGCCAAATGCCATTGTTTTTCCCACCTTAGATGCAAAGAGTTCATTTTGGCAAATCCAGCTTGACAAAAAACATTGGGGTACAGATTTTTGAGAATGCCATTTGGGATAAATTCTGCAAGTAAAGTCTTTCAATGTGCAATGGAGCAACTTTTTTTCTGGGTATCCTTGTTCTGTTATAGTAGACGACATACTAGTAGGAGGTCATGGTGGAACTGAACATGGACAGAAACCTCAGAAAAGTTCTGGAAAGGGCAAGTCAAGTGAATCTTAAGCTTGGTTCACAGAAATGTAAATTCAGGCTACAAGAAGTTACTTATATTGGTCATTCATTTACCAGTACAGGCCTACGACCAGACCCTTCAAAGCAGAACAGCCATTCTCGAGATGCCAGCTCCAGACAATGTTCAAGCCCTGCAATGTTTTCTTGGTATGGTCACCTGCCTAGCAAGGTCATTCCAGACTTAAGCCAACTTTCAGCACCACTTAGAGAGCTGACACGTAAAGATGTAGTCTGGTCTTGGTTAGAGTAACACCAAAGAGCATTTGATGTCCTGAAACAGAGAACTGCTGATGTTCACAAGCCAGTTACACTTTCCCGTGATGTTTTGAAATTTGGTCTTGGTGCATTCATTCTACAAGAGGATCCAACCTGTTGTTTGAGCATTGACAACTCTTACCCAAACTGAGATGCAGTATGCCCAGACTGTTT
This sequence comes from Protopterus annectens, assembly GCF_019279795.1. Taxonomy (NCBI): domain Eukaryota; kingdom Metazoa; phylum Chordata; order Ceratodontiformes; family Protopteridae; genus Protopterus; species Protopterus annectens. The sequence continues at coordinate 783,994,026 of NC_056725.1, read as the reverse complement.
ACGGTAGACCTATCCAGATCGAAACAGACTACCAACCTCTAGTCACTCTTGAGAAAGCCTACGCATCCAGCTCCAGCCAAACTGCAACATATGATGCTGAGATTGCAAAAGTATAATTTCAATCTTGTCTACAAAAAAGGCAAACTTCTTTATCTTGCTGATACATTATCTGGTTCACCCAGAAATACCACAGAACAGCAAGAGAATGAGAACCTTGATTTTGAAGTCATGGAAGTGAGAAATTTTTCTTCCACATATCTTGAAGAGTTGACAGATCATAGGCTGGTACTAGGCTATCTGCTCTAGGGCATTTATAAGCCTAGCCAGAATGTGTTGGCTTTCGCCTCCCTTTTAGACTAGATTCCTGAGCCTCTGTCCAGCAGGGCCATAGAAGTGATCCCAGGAGTAAATTTATGATTTCCCATCCACTCATCAAGATTTCTCTTGAAGAGGGTTAGCGAGGGGCTCTGCCTAACATGGACTGGGATTTTATTCCAGAGTGAGGGAAGCCTTTGGGAAATGAATCTATCCCTCCAGCATGTCCTATTTATTGTTGTGCTAAAGTTTAAATCCCTGGAGCATGTAGCTCTAATAGATTTGGTTTTCTTGAGGTGAAGCATGTCCAACAATTCCGGGTTAGACATGGCCTTGTACGTCAGGCAGAGATCGCCTCTGAGCAGGAGGTAAGCAACTGAGTAGAGCTGGAGTTTCTTTAGTCGAGCTGCATATGGCATCTGTTTGAGGCCCATGATCCTCTTGGTGAGGTATTTTTGAGGTCTCTCCAGCTGTTGCAGGTGTCGGGTAAGGTACATCCCAAATGGGGCATTGTACTCAATTATGGGCCTGATGTGCGATGAGTAGAGGGGCACAATGACCTCTCTTGATCTAGATGTGAACCCTTTTGTGATTAGGTGAGCTATATAGAAGGTTTTTCTAACCACTTTGGCAATGTGGTTGTCAAAGGAGAGGTTACTATCTACTTGGGTCCCCAGATCCCTAATTACTTCTTCCGTACTTAGTGGATTACCTACTATGTGGTAGTTTGTGGGCACTTTGTTTTTCCCAAAGGGGATGACTATGCACTTTTTGGCCTTTAGCTTGAGGACATGGTTTTGACACCAGGTATCCGTCTCCATACAGCCCTTCTAGAGGATGCTTGTGTCAGCCGGTGAGTTGATTATGGCTCCCAGTTTGCAATCATCTGCAAACCTGGTAAGCCACAGTCCTCCAGTGTTTGCCTGTACCTCAGAGAAGTATATACCGAACAAGAGGGGACCCAGGACTGAGCCCTGTGGGACGCCACTTGTAACTGGTTTAGAGTCGACATGGCACCCGCGACTCTGACCATGTGAGTTCTATCCCTGAGCCAGTTTGCAACCCATCACGTGACATATGGGTTAATATTTAAACTGGTAAGCTTATTTACGATGCCCGAGTGGGGTATTGTGTCGAAGGCCTTTGCGAGGTCCAGGTAGGCTGTGTGGACTACCTTTCCCTCACCTATGGCTTTGGTAACTATTTCAAAGAAGTCAACTAGGTTTAAGAGGCAAGATCTGCCTTTAACAAAGCCGAATTGGGTAGGGTCCAGTGTTTGGAGGTTCCCAATGTCTTTGTTTATGAGATCCAAGATGATGTGCTCCATAGCCTTGCAGACCAGGCTAGTAAGGCTTATAGGGCGATAGTTCCCAGGATCCGTTGTGGCGCCACCTTTGTGGAACAGGATCACTGTTGCTGTACACCATTCTTTGGGTACATAACCTGTGGTAAGGCCGAGTTGGAACAGTGAATTTATGTGAGGGTTTAGTTCATTTTGGAGCTCATGTAAGACGCAGCCCAGGATACCATCCATTCCCACTGATGCTGTGTTTTTTACTTTGGAGAGGGCTGCTTTCACCTGTGTGTCTGTGATGTCTGGGGTACTGCATTCTTCTGGGATAGACACTGGCCCGTTTGGGGGGGGGGTTAAAGTTGGCACTGAACCTGTCCGCCAGGATGTTGGCAATGTCAGTGGGTTCAGTGTATTTTGTGCCATTTTGCACCAGCTCGGAGAAGATCCGAGAGTTGCCACCCAAATTCTTGACGTAGCTAAAGAACACCTTGTGATTATCTTTAGAGTCTTTGGCAATTTTTCTTTCAAAGCTAGCCTTTGATGATTTTATGAGGGATCGAAGTTTCTTGCTAGTACTGATCAGGGATGCCTTCCCTTTTTGGGATTTTGCCTTATCATGTAATAGTTTCCTCCTTCTGTTGTATAGCTTATTTATGGCTGGGGTCCACCAGACTGGTCTCCTGTTTTTGGAGGAGTGAGTCTTCGTTTTACTTGGGATGGCCACATACAGCCACAGATCAAGTTTTACAGAGGCTCAACCACTTTATCAATCAAGGATGGCTGTCAAAGCAATCTAGTTTACCTCAAGAAGTGCAACCTTATTTTCCATACAGAGATGAAATTTTGACTGACAAAAGGTATCATTATGAAAGGTGTGAAAGTACTGAAAGTAATTGTTCCAAAGTCCGTGTAACCAGAGTACAGTACTATTTTGCATCGTGGTCACCCAGGTACCGATTCTACCAAAAGGGGCGAGAGAGCTAATATTTTGGCCTTCTATGTCACTAGACATTGAGAGAACACTTTCATCTCATTCTGTGTGTAATAGTACAAAGCCACATCAACAGAAGGAACCACATCAGCTAAACCAGATTCCAGAACTACTTCGGTCAACAGTACATCTTTGAGTGCAATGGTCAACATTATTTGGTGATAGTAGAGTCTTAACCCAATTGGTTCGAGATTGACTTACTTTCTATCCAAGCATCCAGTACTGTCATTACTAAGATGAAGTGTCCTTTTGCAGTACATGGTAGTCCACACAGTTATTTCTGACAATGGCATGCAGTTTACAAGCCAACAGTTCAAAATATTTGCTGAAGAATGGGACTTTATTCATGTCACGAATAGCCCTGAGCACCCACAGTCAAATGGTTTGGCAGAATGTGCAATTCAAAGTGCAAAACAATTACTAGAAAAGTCAAAACGAGATAATGGTGATGGATAATAGTGATGATTTCCTGAATCTCAGAAATGTTTCTCATGATAAACATCTTGGTTTACCTGCTCAGAAACTTCTGTTGAGGCAAACCACAGCCACACTTTTATGGAAAACTTAAATATGCCGGGGGTTAGAGGTAGATGAGGCCCAATTACTAACTAGGAAGAGATGTAATAAAAACAGTGGTGTACAACCAATCTGCAGGAAAGTCTTAAGATGGTATTCTGGTGGAAGTTCGGAAGCTAGGAGGGAAGAAAATGAAAAACATTTGGAGGTTTTTATTTAATGATATTTTAAAAGGAGAGGAAGCACCAACATCCTGGAAAAAATGCTGTGGTGGCTGTAAAGGCAGTAAAGGACCAGCTTAATATAGGCTCATTTCAATTTTAAACCCTGATTATAAAGTGTTTGTCTATAATGGCTAAAAATATGGTAATAGTGTTGCCAAAATTGACAGATATGGATGTTTTTTTTTTAATGGGGAAACAAACATTTGACAACATTAACAGAACAATGATGACCTAGAGGGAAGCAGAATGTAAGAAAATACTGCTGTTGGTGGCTCTTGACGCAGACAAAACATTTGACAGGATAAGAATGGATTTTACGAGTAGTATAATAGAAGTATTTGCATTCCCTGATAAAATAATGTTAATTAGGAGGATATTTGAAGTATCAGAGGCAGGTGTGAGGATTCCTCACTGATAAATTGTATCTGAAAATAGGAACCTGGCAGGGGTGCTCAATCTCCCCTTTGTTATTTGCATTATATTTAGAGGCACTGGCAAAAAAAATAAGGGACTCAGAAATTTAAGGATATAATTGGTATGGCAACCAAGAAAAGTTGGCTTTATTTGCAGACAATATTATTTTGTACCTGATAAAACCAGAAAAGGATATCTCAGTGTTGTGGAATATTCTGACACAGTTACAACTTTTTTCAGGATATAAAAATTAATAAACATAAAATAAAGGCTATAGCTACAAACTATGTATCCACACATGAATTGGTTCAGCAATACCCAAATTTATAGGGACATGATAGAATGAAGTATTTAGGAGTATGTGTAAAAAGCAATTCTATTATGGCAGCCAAGGATATGTGGGAAGAGACTAAACAAAAGATGATACAAAAACTGAAGCTCTTGCTTATAGATATGGATAGCTAGATGCATGCAGTAAAAATATTTTTAGACCCTTGAGTTTTATGCACAGGTCAGGCATATGTTCATCAACCAGAGGAGAAGATGTAGACAATAATCAATAAAGAACTGAAGTGTTTTATCTGGGAGGGGAAGAGGGCAAGATTCAAATGGGATAAATTGATCCTTCCCCTAGAATAAGGTGCTTTAGTTTTACCAGAGTTGAAGGGATATTTTAAACCTACAGAGTTAAGGCTCTAATACATAACACAAGCAGAAAGCTACAATTCAAAGTGGAAAGGGATAATAAAGTAGATGGTAATTCAAGAAATAAGGAGAGAGTTGGATTTTGGATGCAGATCCTTAAAGAGAATAGCAGTCATGCAGAATATTATATTCATAAAAATAACAGTAAGCATTCTAAGAACTAAGCCACGTGGGAATGGAGAAAGTAAATGCTGCTAATAGGGACAACTGCCATTAGGGGTACAAAGAACTGGCAAAGGGGGCTAGAATTTACTGGACAAAGGGACCAACATACTGAGTACAAATAACTAGAGAGGGAAAGGTAATAGAATGGGAAGAGCCCAAGAGGACACCTGGACTGCAGAATAGAGATTACCTTCCCTATCAGGGACTGACATCAGAGTGTAGGCAAAGAGAAAGGGATAGTGGAATCCTAAAGTAAAGGACATGCACTGGGTGAGCTTTTATTCGAATCTAGAACAAAAGTTTATGTAAAAAAAGGGATAATTAGTAGGGCATATAAAATATTTCATGATTATAGGAATCACAGGAGCTGAAAAAAGATTGTGAACTGCTTACCTAATCTCTCTTTCCAAACAATGGGAGGACATTGTGTATGCCTCCTAAATATGCAACAAAGTCTAGAAGATTTAGGATGTTTGCTTGGAAGTGTTTGCATTGGTACATTTATACCCCAAGCAAACTCCAAAGAATATTTTCTCTGGTAGACGGCAAATGTTGGAGGTGGGATAGCAAAGAGAAAGATAGATGGGACCATATGCTTAGTGAGTGTAACGTGTTGGCAGACTTTAAAATTTCCCCACAGAGTGCTCTGTCATGAATAATGGGTGAGCAAATAAGTGTAACCAAGGAATTTTCTGAGCTAGAATACAGGATCTGAATTGTCTAGACATAGTAAGGCTTTGTTAAGTTCAATTCTGTTGGCTGCCAAAAAAGCAATTACTAAAAAATGGAAATCAAAGTCTCAACCAACTTTACTTGCAGTGAATATTGTAACGGAGATAAAAGAACAGGAAGTGACAGCCTTATAAAAGGGTACGACATAAAACACAAAATGGAAACTGTGGAAACAATGCATGCAGAAAAACATTTTGGAGGAGGAATGAGGTTTGAGAGAAGGCAGGAACTAAATGACTTTATGTAATGTTGGATTCATTATACTGTATAAAAAATGTGTGATATACAATTTTTCTAAATGTAAACTTGTTAATATGGTTTGTTTACTTTTAAACAACAGTACATTTACCTACCTGTGTCACAAGTGATAAGTTAATAAAGGCGTTAAAACAATTTAGTAACTTGTCTAAGCAGGCTAACTGTACCATCATCCAAAAAAATAAAATAAATGCTCTTTACAAATTACGTCACACAGTCTCAAAATAACTTGCAATCTACTCAAAGTACCATTCGTTACTACTTAATGTTTAAATTTTCCGCTCTGTGGGTTTAAGTCTTCTCAGGCAGTGTGCCCTGGCTCCTCCAAGTAAGGCAAAAGAAAAAGAAAAGGCTATCATTGCAATTTGTGTGCTGCTAGAGACTGCACTGCTATGTTATTTGACATTCCACTGATTTCTTTTTCTCGCTGTATTAATCTGCCCAATGCTTAACACACAGACGAGTTGGCTGCATTTTACTGTTAATCCTTTGATATTTCTTAGACAAGTGGTGAAATGTTTTTCTCTCTGCACTGATCCGCTCACTACTTAACACAATCAAGTTGATCTGATGTTGTTAATTTTCATTCATTCCTTACTAATGGGTGTTAGTTCCGTCCTTGGAACCGAGTCAGCCTTATAACAAGCTCGTGCCAGCCAAAAAACTCTCAAGCTAAGCTTTTACCTACAATGCCCTTCTCTGTTGCCCCAGATATCGTTTGCTGTGTTGCTGTAAAGCCGTGATAAGCCAGCTCTCAGCTAAGTACTTTGAACATTTTCAAATTACTTGTTGTATTTTCTGATATTTTTCTTCCCTATTTTATCACTAATTTACCCACTCTCTTACGGTTGTTTATTATTGTTGTTACTGGTTTTCTTACTGTTCTAGGTAGTCTTCAAGTACCATTGTTGGTATAGGCCCTTTCTCCCCTCTACCTTTGTGGTAACTTTCTTCAAATACCATTGTTGGTATTCCCCTTCCCCCTTCTTTCTTCCTTCTTTCTCTCATATTACAAAAAAAAAAGTCCCTTCTATAACTTCTCCGGTTGTTTTTTTCTTGTGGTAGTTTGATAATCGCTTTAGCATCATCTCAGAAAAGAATGGAGCACCTGATTTCAAACAGTGTGACCAGTGCGGCCGCAAAATGCCAAATTCAGATACCCATGACTATTGTGTGTACTGTCGCGGTGCTCCTCACATGTCTCTTCAACTACCTTGCTCTATTTGTAAAGGGTTTAGCTCTTGAGCCCTTAATGAAAGAAAAAACAAATTAATCTTGAAAGGTCTCCTTAAGACACCCTACTCAGAGGCTATTTCTGGGTCGGAGGTCTCATCCCCTCCCAGTAAAGAACCGAGAAAGAGACCACACTCAGTTCCTTCATCATCTTCGGGTGACAAAAAGCAGGAACCTAGACAAAAGATTCCAAAATTGACTGCTACGGCTTCAGGAACAAAACTGATTTCCATGGCATTGTCTGTTGAGGTACTGACCATGGTGCCATCCTCAAAATCTGTGTCTTCGGCGCCAGTCATGGCAGCAACCGTACTACAACTTGTATTTTTTGCTTCAGTTCCACCTTCAATTACTTTAACCCCGGCACCATCCATGGCACCGTCCATGACTGTAGCACTGAGCTTGCCTCTATTTTCTGCTCCAGGAGTTTCTGTACTGGACACCTCTTCCACACGTCTCCACTGAGACTTCGGTGCCAATGGACAATACAGCAAAGACCCGATATTCATCCATAGTGGATCCCTTCCTCAGGCAGCAATTCAGCCCTTTCCTGGAACGACCTGACTCCCCATCGGGGATATCGACACGATCGACCAGGAGCCTCTCTGAATTGGATATGGTGGGTTTTTTGGATTAGCTGGGGGGATTACAACACCTTCCAAAACTCACCTCCCTTCAGGAGTTGAGAGTCTTTCTCCACAGACTCAAGCATATTCTCCTCTTTTGACCTCTGTGCAGGTATTGAAGACCCTGGAATCGATGCCCTTATCAGTACCCATTGCTTCAGTTCTACTGGTGGACTTCACCGTGGTTCTGGAGCTGACCCTTTGGCCTTCGGTTCAATCGGAACCAAGCCTCCCTCAGGATAGTGAGTGGACTGTAGGCACTGTGGTTTCTAGCATGGCACCAATTTTCCCACAGCGCCGTCTACGGTCCCAGGAGTCCTCACGGTACCTAGACCTCTTGAAACTCCATCCTTGGAAGCTGATCCTTGGGAGCTGGCCCGTTGGGGCGGGGTGTGATCCCTGTTCAGAGGTTGTCCTTCTCGGTTCTGGGTTCCCATCCCTCTTCGCGCGGGTCGGCTTTCCAGGCCATGGAGAGGGCCCCTGCCTCTGAAGGCAAACCAGCAGCGTTGGAGTACCAGTTACATCCTCACACTGAGCCGCAGCTGACACAAGCCACCGCTTCAGGATATCAAGCACAAGAACCTCAGGATACCCTACCAGAGGATGCCCCTTCTTTGGAGTCCTCTTCAGAAGCCCCTGCTGAAGAGGTACAATGAAAGAGGAAGCATGTGGACTCCCCTGAGAAGTCTCTTACCGAGGCCATGGACTAGGATGAAGGGGAGTGGTCCCCATGGTCACCCCCTGAAGATGTCTCTTTTTGGAGACATCCTTGAGATATTAAAACAGAGGGGTGACTGGAAGCCTACCAACCCCTCCTCTGTGGAGTCCATGTTCCTGCAGGCTTTTTGTGTTTACCCTCTACTTCTTGGGTGACCCTGCCTGCAGATGAGCTGGTTCAGCTAATCGTGCAGCCCGCATGGAAGAGTCCTGATATTACTGAACCAATCCCACAGAGACCAAACAAGATTCTATCCCCTCCCGAATGGGACCGTCACTGGTCCAAGGGTCTTTCAGTAGACGCGATGGTGTTGGCAGCTGCCACAAAGAAGGAACTTGCCGAGGAAAGCCAAACTGTTCACCCCTCAAACAGGGAGTCTCAGGCAGTGGACAGGTTAGGGAAGCAAATCTTTGCATCATCAACCTTTGCTGTTAGGTCTTTGAATTATCTGGCACACTTCACCAGGCTTCAGAGAGACCTAGTCTCCAAATGCTACGAAACCTTAAGCAGTCTCTGATGAGGTGCGCAACAAGTTTGCCTCACAACTTGCTGCCCTGGAATCCATATCCAACTCCTCCATGCATTTGATTTCCCACACCACTGAAGGGGCGGCAGGTTCAGGTGTTGTCATGAGATGTCACACCTGGATGCGCCTCTGACTTTGCGGACCCTTTTAAGTCTTCCTTTCTTAATGCTCCAGTGGAAGCTTCTTCCCTTTTTGGCCTGAAAGTGAAAGACACACTGGCCAGGTGTGAGAAGGACAGCAAGACCCTCTCTGCCATGAGTGTACATTTTTTTCACCCCTCAGTGTCCCTACTCTAGGAACCAGAGGAGCAGAAAGATGTGGCACAAGAAATCTCAGGGTCTTCTCCATGACACAAGTGGCGAGTATACTCCTCAGGGCAGATGGGGTAACTCATCCAGAAGGTGACCCTACAGGGGCAGAGGGGGTCAGAATAACTAGAGGTACAGAGATTCGTTCTCTGGACCACCCTATCAATGCTCCTGAGAAGCAGCCCGATTGCTTTTCTCTGGAAGCAGTCTGGGGACGTTTCTCCTTGTACCATTCTGCCTGGCTAACAATAACAACAGATTTATGGGTGCAACGGATCATAACTGAAGGATATCACATCCCGTTCAATCTTTACCCAAAGTCATCAAGACAAATCCCCAATGTTCCACCCAGTCAAAGGGAAACAGCAGCGCAAGAAATTCAAAAACGTCATCCAGACAGCCCCACCAGAGCAGATAGGATCCGGATTCTACTCAAGGATTCTTTTTAGTGCCAAAAAAGACAGTGGACTGGAGACCAATCATGGATCTCAGCATCCTGAAAAAATTTGTCAAACAAGAAAAATTTTGGATGGTCACTGTTCTTTCTATCCTTCCGGTTTTGGAGAAAGATGATTGGATGTACTCAATAGATCTTCAGGATGCGTATTACCACACAAAAATGGACAAATGCTCCAGAAGACTTCTTTACTTCTGGCTAGAAGCCGATCATTTTCAATTCTGCGCACTGCCCTTCAGACTCTCTACAGCCCTCAGAGTGTTCACCAAGTGCATGGCACTGGTAACAGCTCACTTAAGACTACAAGGTTTCTGGGTGTTTCCATATTTAGACGATTGGCTCCTCATCGCCCCCACCAAGCTTCTACTGGAGATAGCTCTAAACTACACTCTCAAGCTAGCAAAATTCCTGGAAATCTCTATAAACTGGGAAAAATGCAGCTTGATTTCCTCTCAAACCTTGGAATTTATAGGAGCAAATTTCAATACACACCCTTGCCTGGTCTCACTTCTGGACCACAGATTATACAGGATAAGATCCCAAATTCAGGCAATACTCTGTCAAAACCTAGCCTCAGCTTGGGCAGTTCTTCAACTCCTGGGTTTCATGGCAGCATCAATCACTATAGTACCCCTGGGAAGACTACACATGATAATTCTCCAACGGCCCCTTCTAACACAGTGGTACCCCTTGCACCATCCCTTGTCTATTCAAATACAGATAACTCAACGATGCAAACAGGATTTAATGTGATGGATGAAGCCAGACGAAAATCTATGGAGTTGCCCATTTTGCCCACAACAGCCCAGGACCACAGTGACTACGGATGCTTCCCTGAGAGTGTGGGGGGGGGGCTTTACCAAGGGAAGACGGTCCAAGGTACTTGGTCAGACTCAGAGGTCAATCTGCATATCAATGTCCTAGAACTGAGGGCAGTGCTTCTAGCATTGCAAGCATTTCAATCCAGCCTTCTGTCAAGGACAATTGCTGTTCAGACAACGTCAGTAGTCTGGTACATCAACAAACAGGGGGGAACCAAGTCCTACCCATTGTGTTGAGAGGCCATGAGAATTTGGCAACGGGCAATAGCTTCCAACCACTTTCTGACTGAAAAGCATATTCCCGGGAGTTCCAACGTGATTGCAGACAAACTGAGCAGATGTATCCTACTGCCTCACGAGTGGTCCCTCAATCCAATTATTGCAGCGAAGATCTTCAGCCGCTGGGTCCAGCCTTGCTGCGACCTCTTCGCATCTCCAGCAAACCACAAATGCAGCAGCTACTTTGCCCTGATTCCCCCTGAAGGGGGAGTCCCCGAGGGACGGTCTGATACACAGTTGGCCCATGGGACTTCTGTATGTTTTCCATCCCTTTCCCGATTTCCCAAGTGCTAAAGAAAGCCCTTCATCTGAGAAGCAGAATAAACTTCATTACACCTTACTGGCCATGACAAATTTGGTTTCCCTTCCTCTGGCCTCACCTAGTTTACTGACCTTGGATTCTGGATCCAACTCCAAAATTGATCTCCCACCCACAAGGGTTGGCTCACCCAAACATATCCAGTCACAAGCTGACAGCTTGGTTTCTCCACTTCCGGTAATTGCCAGGCAGAATAACCTTACCTCCCCAGTATGTAATATCCTTCTGGCTTCACATAAGCCATCCACCAGGAAAATCTATCTCAGCAAGTGGAAGAGGTTCTTTATTTGGTCCCAACAAACACAACTAGACCCCTCTACAGCCCCTGTGTAGTTTTGGATTACCTTTCAAGTCTTCTTCATTCAACAGCAGCAGCCTCAACCATCAGAGTACACTTAGCTGCTATCTCAAACTTCCATGATGGATTCCAAGACTCATCACTAATCTCCCGTCGTCTCTGCAAAACTTTCTTAAAATGAGTCTCGCATATCGGACCACCTTTCAGGGAACCCAGTTCCTGACATGATTGCCTTTTGAACCTGCTTCCACTTGCGACTTAAAGTTCCTGTTCTGGAAATCACTATTTTTAGTAGCGGTCACATCAGCCAGACGCATTTGAGCTTCAGGCCTTGTGTATAAAACGCCCTTATATGATATTTCATAAGGACAGAGTATCGCTCCGGACTAATCCTTCCTTTCTGCCCAAAGTTATTTCAGAATTGACAATTAACCAAATAATTGACCTGCCAGTCTTTTTTCCCCAACTACTCAAACAAAAGAGATTACTGCCTTCATTTGCTGGATGTGCATAGACAATTATGTTTTTACCTGGAAAGACATAAAACAGACCAGCTATTTGTGTCCTATTCACGCCCGAAATTTGGAAACTGTCTCAAAACTAACCTTGTCCAAATGTCTGAGAAACTGTATACCCTTTATTGACCAACAAAATAAAATCCTTCTACCATGCAAAGTCAAAGCACACTCCACCAGGTCAGTAGCAACTTCTGTTGCTTTTCATGCAAGGGCTTCATTGGATATTTGTGCAGCTGCAACTTGGGCAACCCCTCACACCTTTATCACTCATTACAAATTGGATTTGGTCTCCAGGGGGAGAGCATCCTTTGGTTCAATGGTACTCAGGAACATCCTTCCATAAGGGCCTCCCAGGAATAAGGGTAGCTAGGGACTCAGTCCTATCAGTAAGAAATGAATGAAGATTAATAACATCAGATAAAGAAGTTACATTCTTTCCATAACATTCCATCTGTCTTGTTTATCTTCATTCATTCATTACGTCCTACCCACCTTCCCCCTCCAGAGGCTCCTGGAGGATCGGATTGGGTCCTATCCCTACTTTAGGGTTTCTGCTCAGAAAAAGCCTCTGCGTTACTTAAGGGAAAACTTGATTTGCAGTAACAGGGAGAAGGACACTGTGGGAAAAAGCTTAGCTCAGGAGTTTTTTGGCTGGCACAAGCTTGTTATAAGGCAGACTTGGTTCCGAGGATGGAACAGACACCCATCAGTAATGAATGAATGAAGATGAACAACACAGATGGAATGTTATGGTAAGAACAGAACTTCGTTTTATACAAAGACAAGTTAGCTGCATTTTATTGATATTTCTTAGACAAGTGGAGAGAGGTAGGTAGGTGTGTGTGTGTGTGTGTGTACAAAATGCCCCAGTTAGGTATAACTGGTGGCTAGGGTTACTTAGACTCAAACCCTGTACCTTAGCTACAACAAGCAAGAGCCTAGATTCTCCATACCACCACTTGTGATTCAAGACTATGTCCTTTCACAGAATGTTTGGCTCATACCTTTGGGCTGTTCCTCTTACAATTTGTAGTTTTCTGACAAACCAGTGAGAACTGAATTCACTAAATAATGACAGTCATCTAAGTTTCAGTCTTCCTGTCTTTCAGGAAATGCATGGTAACAGAAAAAAATTATTCTAGCAACTTTCTAAGATTATACAAGCAATGTTTAATATATGTCCATGGTTTTGGGCCTTTGTCCCCAAATACATTTTGGCTTTTTCCAGATTTTTTGTGCTGTACCAACTTTTTATTTTGTTGTAACTCAATTTACTGGGCTTCATTTCTTCCTCTAGCATGCAACAAAATTGCTCACATCCTTTAACATATCTTCTATTCACTTTGCATTTGGAGAAGCACTCTGATTTCAACCTTTAAAAGTGCATCTGCTCCGCCGTTATACTTTAACTGCAAATGGCACACATTTCTGCTCTTTCACTGTCTCATCTGTAAAGCTACTGATTGATGAGTTCCACAAAGTCAGTCTCAGTCAAAGAGACAAACCACAGTCACTGCTACATGGTTCAGGCCACTGCAGTGATTTCAAAATGGTACTGTAGGAATAGCAGGCAAAGGCAGTTAGCTAAAGTGAGCCAGTTGATTCTTTTTTGAATGGAGATGACTGCAACTCAGCAAAGCTAAATAATGCAAGTGTCTGTGACTGCTGGTGTTTTAACTTGCAAGTACAAGCTGAGATAAGTAGGCATTGCTGCTTTGCGTCTTCTATGGCAACAAAACTCAGTACTTACTTTGTTGTACCAGTAACTTGCAATAAAACTTGTAAAGTAAAAATAAATTGTATGAATTCCGCTAAGCAAAACCGTCTAACATTTCTCTCTATAAAAATCATAATGTAAAGTGAAAGGAAAACTTTATTTTCTTTTCACTACAGCTTGAGAGTCACAAGTTTAGTTCTAGTACAGGATAAACCTTCATCTCTTCAGTGCCAACTGTCTGTTTGTAACTGACCCAGTTTCATTTCACTTGTTACTTAGCATTTATAATAAGGCATTTTTGTTATGGAAATGTCACCATTTATTTTTGAAAACAAAGTTCTAATTTGCCTCCAATTGCGTTCTACTGTGAACAAAAATATATATTCAGTGGGATGAGATCTTAAAAAAGAAGAAAGATTAGCAATACATGGCACAGATTTCCTTAACATAATGTACGGGAATGATCATGAAGAAAAAAATATAAAAGTGACAGCAGACATAGTCCTGCCACAAAGTTCTCCTTACTCATTTAAAGTTGACATGTTTCAGCACAAAGTAATTATTTAAGTCAGAACTTCAATTGCAGATTGGACTGGAACAACTTGCTAGTAGCCATGTCAATAATGATGTACAATGATGACTACTATGATTCAAATTTCTCTAATTCTGAAGCTTTTTTTTTTTTTATTTAACTGGGTAAATGAATTGGTCCCAAAATCTTTTTCAAGCATGTCTCAAGCAACAAGAACAAGGGTAAATGCAGTTTACATAACTGCAAGTGTGGTAACTTGACTGTTGTATATCATATGTAAGTCAGAATGTATAACAGTGCAATGAGGATGCATTTCTGGTGTGCATATGAATTCTAAGTGTCCTAATTTATATGTTGTATCCCACAAGAAGGCATTATGCCCCACCACAGAGGGTATGACTTTATGCATCAGCAAATTTTAAGTGCTATGAGTATCAGCAGTCAAACACTATACAATTAAGGCAGAGAGGTTGCTTAAAGCAGACAAAGAGTTGGCAGAATTTAATCCAAGATTTAACCTGCTAAAATTCTTATTTAATGACATTTGTTAACCAGGAAAGGCCAACAGGGCATGGGTGCCATTTTCCAGTGGAGGCCCAGGGAGAAAAGCTAAGGTTGCCATTCATGCCACTACCAGCGGGACATTCATGGGTTAGACCAAATGATCCCATTGCCCACTGTACAAAGCAGTGAGACTACAAAACCCCACTTTACCAAATCATTACATCATCTTGGAAAAGCAACATTTACTTCCAGCTTTTCCACGATGATTCATTTAAGTCTCCAACCAAGGCCTACAGGCAAAGTGATTCCCTTGAAGTCCAGGTATTTAAACTCGTGCAGCAATTGGATGTAATTCACGAATGGGGCAGGAAGAGCCCTACAAAGCCTACAGCCATAGAGCACTTTTTAAATCAGTGCTGCTACAGTCAGAAGCTTTTCTAAACTGATATTTTCTTTTTTGACTGAGCAGCCACTCCAGCAAGCCAGTCAGACACTTTTGCAAACAATCCAGCATGGCAGCCAACCTAGAAGGGAAGCCAGCCAGCCAACTAGCTAGCCCACCCAGCCCAGTAAAGAGTGTGATTGTACTGGTAAGTACAAATTGTATTTTATGGCTTTAACTTTTTTAAAAAGTGGGAATCCATCCATCTACAACCCCTTTTTCCCACATGGGATGTCACGTCACCAGTGACAATCATCTAGAGCCAACGTTTACACCATATGGTGTTTTATTTTAATTTTATGTTCAGAGATAAATGGGCTGCACTGTACAGTATTTGAATCTGTAGTGGCTGTTTTGGGATTTGCAAGTAGTAGTTTTTAAAGTTGTAAAAAAAAAAAAAAAAAAATGTTACGATGTACTGTTTTGGGTATACTGTACAGTGGCTATTTAGTGATGACTTGCAAGTACTACTTTTAAAAGTGAAAATGTGAGAAAGTTTATTTTTAGGGAGGGGGCATGTTCAGAGGTAAATATAGTGCATTTGCCACTCTACTAGGACATTTGGCCATGCTTGCTTCAGGATAGTTTATTTTTATACGTGAAAAAAAAAAGTGTGTATTTTACTTAGTTTTTCTTCGACAAGTTTAAAATGTACTGCATGGGGTATAGTGTGAATATGGTTGCGCTGTTGGGCCATTTATTTCTTTGTTGTGCATGTTAAATTAGAGCTATATGTTTTACTATTTCTTTTTTGCTTATTAATGCTGTGTTCAGAGGTAAGTGGGGTTCATGTGGTCTCTGCTTTATAATTTATTTTATAGTGGCCGTTTAGTGATTTGCAAGAAGTACTTTTAAAAGTGAAAATGTGTACAATATAATTTTATTTTTTGAGGGAGGCATGTTCAGAAGTAAACGTTAAGTGCAGATGGCATTCAGCTAATAGATGTTATCTTTGCTGCTTCAGGATAGTTTGCTTTTACAGGTGGAAATGTATGTGCATTTTATTTACTTATTTGTTTTTAATGCTGTCTTCAGAAGTGAACTACAGTAGTTTGTGCATGCATAGTGGTAACAGACTGTAGTGTGGCTGTCCTGGTGTCCATTTTTTTCTTTGTTGTGCAGGGTAAATCATTATTATAATGTTTATGCTTTAAAACAGCTTTCCTCCCACCCTGCTTAGAGGTGGAGTGTACTGTGGGCAGAAAGCTAAACCTGTAGCCGATTTGTTTAAAAATTAAAAAAGCTATGTGTATTAAATGTTTTTATTTGCTCTGGTTAGAGGTTTTTACTACTGCAGGAACATATGACTGCTACCAACATATCTCTCAACTGTTCAGATTTTTGCAGAATGTCCAGGTTTTTGCCTCATATTTTTGGTTTGTTCCCACAAAAGATATGTGGTTTTCGGGTTTGAAGTCACTAATGGCAGATGTTTTACATTCAGACTCCGTAATGCATGCTAAAGTAAAACCTATTCTAGTAACTAAGTTTATAACTACAATCATTAAATCTACCCCTGATTTTTGGGCCTTCTTTTCCCCTCATTAGTTTTGGTTTGCTCAGATTTCTTGCTCTAAGATGTTGAGAGGTAAGGCTACCAGCTGTGTCACTGTCAAGACTTTAATGGCTGAAATGTTTTTCCATCATACTCAGCTGTGGGATCTACTGTGCCATTAAAACATTAACCATTCTACCTTTTCAAAACAGTTTGTAGTGTTAAAAACTCCTTTCTCATCCATTGCTCAGATCTTCAGTAAATGTGTATCATAGATCAAGTAGAACTACTTTGCAAATTGTTTTAGGTTTTAGATGCTAGTGTTTTTATGCCAATTTTCCGATGCCATGTTTTTTTTAAACTAGTTCTTTCAAATGCAAGTGTTTTTATGCCACTTCTTTCAAATGACATTTTTAACGCCATTTCTTTCAAATGCCAATGTTTTTCAAGCCAGTTCTTTCAAACCCCAATTTTGAAATGTTACTGCATCCTATTAACACATTTCTACTAAAATGTGTTGCGTATCAGGCAAGTATATATTCAAAAATGAAGAAAGAAGCACCTTTTTCACAGTTTACTGCCAATAAGAGAATGTGCAAGTGGCAGGATGTTTGGAAAATAGAATCTGACTAGATCAAGAAGGGCAATGACCTGAAAGCATTCTGTAGGTAGTACAAAAAAGAATTCCTAGTCACTGATGGTGGAAGAAACAATGTCACACAACATGATGCAACTGAACAACACAAGACTGCTCTTCTATAAGCAAAATCAAGTTACATGATGAGAAAGTGGTTAAGGAACACAAACCTTGAAAGACCACAACTAAAATCATTGCAGCAGAAGCCTCTGAGGTATTGCATGCAGTTAAGCATATATCTCCTACAACAGTTTGGACTCCGCAGTAAAATTAGGTAGCCAGTTGTACAGTGACATGGACATTGCAAAGAAATTAACTTGCGGAAGGACAAAGGCTAAAGCCATAGATGAAAATGTCCTGAGACCACACTCATCGGAATACCTCCTGCATGACATACAGAAACCAAGCACTTCAACTACCATGTCACTGGAAACGTCCAACAAAGGAAACAAAATTATTTCCACTTGTGCAATACATTTCCAAAGAAGAAGTGGTACTTTTCCGTTAAACCCCTACCACATCTTCGTGCTGCCGTGGTTTGCCGGTATTTTGCCAGAATCTACTCATTCATTCAGGACTGACAAATGTTTAATGTTAAAAGAAGTACATAGATAGATTACAACTGTAGCTTCTTTGTAATGTCTGCACACCAGATAGAATAATTCAGTATTGTTTTACTCTTTCACCGCTGGAGGATACTGCATTTCCATAACATGTGCTTCATTTTTACTATAAAAAATATAACCAAACTGCGATGGTGCAAAGAAATATTCAATAAGTAACACTCACTTATTTTAAAACTAAAAAATTCAAATTGTAAAAGATGAGCGCTTTCGTACCAATCTAGGTACTTCATCAGATCTAAATAAAACAGCACTCACTAGCTTAAATAGCACCAAACAATTAATGTTACAGATCACATGACTTTAAAATAGGTTTCAGAGGAATAAACTCATTTAACCCCTTACTGCCTGTAGAAGTATCGTCCACTTTATCTCTAAACATTCAGTTCTTGTGATTATATCCCCTCCTCTAGCATTAGCATTTAATTGACATATCTCTAAAACAAGAAATTTGAAACAGTGCTCATTCCCTGCTGAGGCAACATGCTTGGTAAGGGTATTTTTGTTATCATTTCTGCATATGCTATACAAATGTTCGTGTATCCAATCCCTCAAACATCTGTTTTTCCCACATAAAACATTTTACATCCTATTCTTAATAAAATGGAATATATATTGAAAGATACAAAACATTTTCTATACAGGCTTAATGAATGGAGATTGAAAGAATTCAAGAATGAAGTGCTACTTGTTATAATGGACGTTATAGCTCTCTTTACCTGTATTCCCAATGACATGGGTGTTGATTTTTGTCAGACTTTTTCTGAGTCAACGTAGTGCATATGATACTAATAAGATCCACTTAGTTTCTTTCCTTTTAAACGTTATCTTGGAACATAATCAGTTTGTGCTTGAGGACTGCTTTTACTTACAACGTACTGGCGTAGCCATGAGCACGGTTTGTGCTAATAGCTACGCTAATATGGTCATGGTCCAGTGGGAGTCTGAGTTTGTATTTAATGAGAATAACATTTTCTCTAGATTTATCCTACATTACGGTCGTTTCGTGGACAATGTGTTTTTTTGTTTGGGGCAACGACTATAGCTCATTATGTGAATTTATTGAGTATCTTAATGCTAGTTTGAATTTTTTTAAATTTACTTTTAACTCTTCTAGTGAGGTTGATCTTTCTTAGATGTACAAGTCTTATTGACCCCCGATGAGACACAAATAAAGATGTACAGCAAACCTTGCATAGTACATGCCAAGAGCATGCACCCTAGATTTGTAAAAAGAAATGTACTTAAGGGACAGTTTTATAGGTCTGCTGGGTTGCATTCGAAAGACAGTGAGATGTATGAGTCCTCTGAAGTGATATCATGTGATTTGAAAAATAGGGGCTATAAACAAGATGATATATCTGCAGCACAAAATGAGGTAGTCTCATATCGAGATACCCGTTCCAAATCTTATTTGGGCTCTGATATTGAATTTGTTAATAATAAGACCCTGAATCCCATGAGCATGACAATGTGTCTCACTTTCTCTAGTAATTCATCTGACATCTGTGGTATTATCAAAAAACATTGGAAAGTATTACAGTCTTACACGAAATGCAGAGAAGTGTTAGATGAATTACCACAATTTACATTTAAGAATCAAAAAATCAAAAGAATGCTTTGTTATAAACCAACTAGACAATAGAGTCCATAATTTGGGTACGGACATCCTTGTCATCATTGTAACATGTGTGTATATATTAATAATGATGATATGTTTGTACATCCAGTGACAGGACGTGTGTTTGAGTTAAAAGTCTGTGCTGACTGTAACACCTGTAATACAGTGTATTTAGCCTCATTGTGAATTATGTAAAATGTTTTAGGTAGGAAAAACAAAAAGATGTTTGAGGGATTGGATACGTGAACATTTGTATAGCATATGCAGAAATGATAACAAAAATACCCTTACCAAGCATGTTGCCTCAGCAGAGAATGACCACTATTTCAAATTTCTTGTTTTAGAGATATGTCAATTAAATGCTAGAGGAGGGATATAATCACAAGAATAGAATGTTTAGAGATAAAGTGGATGATACTTCTACAAGTAAGGGGTTAAATGAGTTTATTCCTCTGAAACCTACTTTAAAGTCACGTGATCTGCAACATTAATTGTTTGATGCTATTTAAGCTAGTGAGTGCTATTTTATTTAGATCTGATGAAGCACCTAGATTGGTATGAAAGCACTCATCTTTTACAATTTTAATGTTTTGGTTTTACTTATTAAGTATCTCTTTGCACCATCGCAGTTTGGTTATAATTTTTATTATATTCCCTGCAACTGAATTGTGCTCCTTCGTTTCCGTTTCATTTTTACTATCACTAGCCTTTCCATTTTCATTTGCTTCTGTTAATATTGTGGGTTTCCACACAAAACTTTTCTTGTGTTAATCAATCCATCTATCAGCTCATTCATCATCTCTCTGGGATACTGCCTTTCAATACAGATATGTTAGATTTTCTGGTAAAACCAGGCAATAACAGACAGGAGACTGACAGCTGAAGGCAGCAACTTAAACAATGAGAAATTATTTTTAGGCAAGACTTACCAAAATGCGGACCCTGTGTGAGATGAAGAAGTGGTGGAATTAGTAATAATCAACAAAAATGCTTTATAACCCTACAATTTTTACAGAGACAAATGTAAATGAAAATGTTGGTCGCTATAATAACAAAGCGCTGGTAGTAGTGAAACAATAACATAAATCACTTCACCATGTAATAGTTAAATGTTTATTCCCTTGGCACCCTGGTTGCTGCCTTCCGAAGAGGCTAAAACACAGATACACGGGTCTGTAAATACAGGAAGTTCATCTTTAATCAGCAATGAAAATCTTCCAGTTGCATTGTAAAGGGGATACTACTAACCAGGTATGAACTAGTTGTAGAAATAGGGGCTAGCAAAACTACTCATAAAAAGGAAGCACAAGTAGAAATTGTTTTGTACATGTCAACTGGTTAGGTACGTACTTGTCACACAGAAACTGAAAAACCATCAAAACAGAAACTGAAATGCTGGCAAAACAGAGCAGTGCGAAGACGTGCTAGGTGTTTAACGGAAAAGTACCGAAGAAGCAGAGATGAATTGCCTTTTGGACTTCTGTGAAGACCCTGATGAATCTTCCAAGCCATATCACAATAAATTTCAAATATTATGGTAAAGCAGTCCTCCTTGCCCTGGAGCACCATTTCAGAATATGGGGTTGATATTAACAGTGTCAACTATGGAAAGAAATCTGGGGTATATAACAAATTAGAAGAAAAGTGCCCATCACTCCAGGACCCTAACTTTGGTGCCCAAATTATTCACAATGCAGCCAAAAAAACTGTAGCCCAACTACCTTATGAAGTGGAAGTCTCTCTCATGAATTTTTTCAATAATTTCTCAGGCTCTGCCACAAGGGCCAGAGCCTTAAAAAGTCTTCTTTGAGTTCTGTGGAATGGAATTTGAGAATCCTGTGAGACAGGTGGCAAAGACATGGCTGTCAATCCTGCCACCCATTGATAGAGTGGTAAAAACAATTCTCAGTGCTCCAGTTGTACTTATCTGCAATGCACTAGTACTATCTGTACTTTTTCAATGTTCTTATTGATTTCAATGAGTACATAAATTTATTACAAAATGCATCACTTACTTACATGGAGACATTTTTCAGTGGTGGTCCCTCTTAAGAAGAAACTGCAGGCAAGAGCAGAAGGGGCTTCCTTTAGTGGAAAACTTAGGGCACTTATGAACTAATTAGACACCACTTCTTTCAACAAGCTGAAAAATGACTTCATTGTGTTCTTGGAGACAGCAGTAAAGTATTTAGAACAGTGGTCCAATTTTAGTGAAACCAACTACTTTTTTATACTAAGTCTTTAACTAAACCCTTTGTATTCAGTGAATTACTCAATATGACCACTGCCCACCATCTGCAGGACATAGATGAAGATAGTTTTTTTACATCCAAGTGTTTTTTCAAAGAATTATGTATCACATGCTTACCATCAGGCTTTTCAGACAAAGGCTCAAGATGACTGAACTATATTTGGTAATTGTCGGGGTATTATCTATACCAACATCCAGTGCATTTGCAGAGTTTATTTCCCTTTGGTTAAAAATAAATACATGTGCAAAATCTTTGTAGTATGGACGTGTTAAATGCTGAGCTAATGCAGACTATAAATTACCAGATGGAATGCTGTAACTTTTATTCACATATTATATAAAACCTGGCACTTCTTTATGAGATCAAATCAAATGCAAAGTATACATTTTAAAAGAAATAAGCGATTTATTTTAGTTGGCTTTAAGTGCGGAATATGTAGATATTTGTGTTTTCTTGTTTAGAATAGTTATGATTAGTGCAATAAGTATAGTATATACAATAAAACTTTAATTATAAATGCTTAAAAATTTTTAGTGTGCATATGTGCTGTATGTAGATTTTTTCATTTTCTTGTTTATAATAGTTGTGGTTAGTATACTATGTAGATATTTTTTTGCTTTTTAAGTAAACATACTTGTCTGTTTAATATACATATAATGTTTTATTTTTCAGTACTGTTGACTTGTTACAGCTGAGTAATGTGTTCAGTATTTTTGCAGTAGTGCATCACTTTTAATGTTATAGCTGCATAATTTAAATTGTTTGTAAGAGATTTCAGTATGCTGTTATAACTTCACACTGTGCTGGACTTGTAACTGGTTCTCCTTCACCACTTACATGGTGGTGTTAATTGGTAGAGGGTGTTGCCATTGTAACTGGTAACACCTTGTCCCACTTTGTTCCCCTTAAAGGGTGGCAACCCTAACCTCTAATGTATTATATTTAATCTATTAATGTATTATATTTATACTGCACTGAATGCTAATAAAATAAGATTAACTAAACAACAGCATTATTGTAGAAAATAACTGAGCATAATATTCAATACAGCAGACGATGATTAAGAGATTTATTTAATACAATGCTGCAGTAACTACAGAGGGATAAAATTGATCAGTCACAGCTTGAAATTATGGGAAAGAGTAGCAGAAGCTAGGTTAAGAAGGGAGGTGATGAGCCAGGAAAGAGCACAACAGATGCAATGTTTGCTCTAAGAGTGTTATTGGAGAAATACAGAGAAGGTCAGAAGGAGTTGCATTGTGTCTTTGTAGACTTGGAGAAAGCATATGACAGGGTGCTTAGAGAAGAGTTGTGGTACTGTATGAGGAAGTCAGGAGTGGCAGAGAAGTATGTAAGAGTGGTACAGGATATGTACGAGGGTAGTGTGACAGTGGTGAGGACTGCAGTGGGAGTGACAGATCCATTTAAAGTGGAGGTGGGATTACATCAAGGATCAGCTCTGAGTCCTTTCTTACTTGCAGTGGTGATGGACAGGTTGACAGATGAAATCAGACAAGAGGTCCCGTGGACTATGATGTTTGCAGATGACATTGTGATCTGTAGTGAGAGTAGGAATCAGGTTGAGGAGACTCTGGAGAGGTGGAGATATGCTCTAGAGAGCAGAGGAATAAAGGTCAGCAGGGTTAAGACAGAATATATGCGTGTAAATGAGAGGGAGGGTAGAGGAATGATGACGATGCAGGAATTAGAGTTGGTAAAGGTGGATGAGTTTAAGTATTTGGGATCAACAGTTCAGAGTAATGGTGAATGTAGAAGAGAGGTGAAGAAGAGAGTACAGGCAGGGTGAAATGGGTGGAGAAGAGTGTCAGGAGTGATTTGTGACAGACGGATACCAGTAAGAGTGAAAGGGAAGGTCTACAAGATGGTAGTGAGACCAGCTATGTTATTGAGTTGGAGACAGTGGCATTGACAAAAAGGCAGGAGTCAGAGCTGGATGTGGCAGAGTTAAAGATGTTAAGATTTGCACTTGGTGTGACTAGGATGGATAAGATTAGGAATCAGTATATTAGAGGGTCAGCTCATGTTGGACAGTTTGGAGACAAAGCAAGAGAGACGAGATTGCATTGGTTTGGACATATGCTGAGGAAGGATGATGGGTATATAGGGAAAAAGATGCTAAGGATGGAGCTGCCAGGTAAGAGGAAAAGAGGAAGGCCTAAGATAAGGTTTATGGACGTCGTGAGAGAGGACATGCAGGCGGTTGGTGTTACAGAGCAAGATGCAGAGGATAGGAAGAAATGGAAAGAGATGATCCGCTGTGGCGACCACTAACGGGAAAAGCCGAAAGATGATGATGATGATGGAATGTTATGTTACTCGAAAGACATGCAGCATAAAGTGCTGGATAAGTTTTAACATGAAAACACCTACTTCTCATTTCTGTAAAGCATACCTTTCAACTCTCCCTGATTTTTCAGGGACGTCCCTGAGTTTGACTCAAATTTTAGCTCAGTCCCAGTTAATCCCTCCAAAAATTGGTGACTTTTGGAGAAAAGGTGATGAATTGCACTTAATAAATAATGATGGTAGTTAGATCTATAGACTTCTTTTATTTCAGAAAATGTCTATAAAGTCACATTGTCTTAATCTTTCAATGTGAAAAGCTAAGATCGCTGATATTTTAAAAATGTTCCTGAATGGTTGAGCTATGCTGTAAAGCCTGTGCTTGAAAACAGGCCACATAGTGATGCATACTGTTTTCTGTTTGTGTGCAAGAAGCCTGTTTGGAACATTCCCATGGATACGTCCGTAAAAACTGCTGCGGCTGCTATAAGCTCGCCGTTTAACTGGAACACTGGCAGTGTAACTAATATTCTCATGGCAATCTCTCAAACACAGAGCATGTTACTGTACAACAGCCTCTCTCGCTGCTGACAGTTTGTTACTAGTGTGAGCAGCAGCACTGTTATTATTTTCAATGTTTTGGCTCCAGAGATATTCCAACCATCTAACAAAGACGTACCTAAAAAGCAATTACACAAACGAAAATGTAGATGATTATTTTGCACTTCGTAAAACAATTTTAGTTAAACTAAACTTTGTAAATACCCTCTTACTCAAACTGTTACAATAAAGTCTGCAATCAAATAGTACTTCCTGGTAAAACTGTAACTGGAACACAACTTGTATACAGTCAATGCAAGTCCGCAAAAAAAAAAAAAACGTAACCTGCAAAACAAACAACTAATTCGTTACCGTAACTACAACTTTCCAGTGTTTATTTACCTTAGACGACTTCTCTCATTGCGACGTCATTATCAGTTGCCTTGCATGTGTAGTTTTGACATTTGGAATCGTAGAGGTTGGGTTCTATCGTCATTTTTTAAAGCCCAGCCAAAATGGCTGCGCCCATTGTATGCACGTCCCGGTGGTGTCAAAGAGCCAGTTATGGGTTACTACGGTTTTTCACTTTTCATAAAGGATTAGTAAATGTTACAGTCAAATGGCGAGCTTGTAGCAGCCGCAGCCGTTTATACGAACATGTAAAGGAGGGGTATAGTTCACGACCTCAGCTAGATATGTCATCGATTTGCAGGCATCCAGGTGAAGTCGTGCGAAATATCGAAAACCGCAAAGGGGAATTGATACAGGAAGATGTTTATGACATTGTAAGTATTTAGCAAGGTTAAGAATGAACCCTGTACTAGTTGCTGGTATTAATTGCTAGACCAGTGTGACTTATTGCAGCCATGGCACTGGCATGGTGAATGTTTTGTGAAAGACTATTATCCGAGGATGCGATTGTCATTCGTGAATATTTTTTTACATATTTAAACTATGCTGCTACAGTGTTAAGTAGCTGCTTCTGCAAGGTTACCTTAAGTGCGTGTATTACACCTGCCTGGGTCAGAAATACTGTTTTCTCATTGGAGGCGATTTGTTGACATACAGTGTGCAGCATGTGTGGGAGCCTTTGGCTTTTGACATTCACTGCAAATGACTAGACTAGTAAACGACCTGTATTGTTGTTGAGTCATTTCTTTCTACCTACTTAGTATTTACTGTAATCTGTGGTTGTTAAAGATGCATGCTTTCGATCTATTTAACTGCAGAAGTGCACGCCGTATAAATTTGAGACTGAATACCGCAATAGCATTAAGTGGATACAAATCCTAATAAGATCATTGAAAGGTGTGTACAGAAGTCGGATGGCCTTCTTGATCCCTTCCTAGACTACTATGTCTCCTGTGTCACCCCAAAGACATGCTGTAGGTGGATTGGACACTCTAAAATTGGCCCTAGGGGTGTGTGTGTGTTCTGTGGAAGGTTGGGCGCCGGGCTGGCAAGTCGACACCGTAAAACTCCACTGCCAATCATGAGCGGACTTGTAATCCGCTGTGGCGACCCCTAACCAGGAAAAGCCGAAAGAAGAAGATACATAGAAGGCAAAGGAAAAATGGACCATGTGTTTTGTTTCAGTACACTTAATTAAAAGTATCATTTTTAGTGCGAAGAGTACCCCAATGAGCACCTTTATAGTTGAATGAGTAGTTTTCATAGTCCCGATGTTTGCAGTTGCCTAATGGTTATTTGCAACGAGTGCTAGCACGCCTGATAGCCTATATGAAAATCCAGTTATTACAAGGTATTGGCATAAATTTGCTGACGTTAATCGTTGAGTATTTGTAAAGTATGACGTGAAAATATAAGTGCTTGTATAATTCCAAATTTTTCGGGTATTATGAACGAATGTAGCTGTGCACAAGCTCGTCTGAAGTAGGTTCCACAAGCTCTCGCCCCCACCCACTCAAAGGAAGAGGAAAAAAAAAAGATTTCTGCAAAACTAAGAACGTGTATCTCTTCTGCCCCAGCTCAAAAAAAAAAAAAAACAAAACAAAAACAAAACAAAAACAAAACCATTAGAAGTGGTGGCACACCAACCAGGTGAGCAAATGCCAGGGTTGCCACCTTTTAACAAGGGCAAAGTGGGACATGGGGGTGTGGTCAACAGGGTAGAGGTGTGGCCAACATGACACTGGCCACACCCCACCACGGCATTACCAGAGTTGTTAAAGGAGATGCAGTATTAGCTATGGATGCAACATTATGACATTACAGCATACTGAAAACTCAAACCATTTAAATGAAGTGAACTATTACTGCAAACACACACTAATCAGTTGTAACAATAAATAAACTTTAAATGAATAAAAAACACACTAATCATTAAACAGACACTTTATTTTAAAAAGTAAAATTCATAAACCAACCATTGCTATTCAGAAAGAAAACTTAAAAAATCTACATACCACATACAAGCCAAGTATAAAATTAAGACTTATTGTCAATTAAAGGTAAAGCAAAGAAAAAACACAAAACTACATACCCTAGTACTACATATGCACCCTAGCAAATTAATGCTAAACAAAGAAACACAAAATTACAAACTGCACCCTAGTACTTTATACTGCACACTAGTACAATAAATAAAATTACAAACTGCACCCTAGTACTTTATACTGCACACTAGTACAATAAATCACTTTTTTTTTAAAGTGTATTTTGAATTTGATTTTATGGCTTGAAGAAGGGCCCGATTTGAAACAATATTTGAGTAAAAGTCACAACATTTCATCCGGTAATTTACACTCATTAGTTCAGCTTTTAACAATCCACACTACATCGGTTTCGCACATCTGTCCATTTACATTTCACCAATGAAAAAACTCTTTCTGCAAATGCGTTTGAGGGCGGTATAGATAAAACCCTAGCAATTACCGGATAGAGTGTAGTCAGTTCAGGCCCTTCTTTGAAAAGCTTCAGCCACTTCTCTCCTGGGGTCAAGCTTGTGTTACATAACTGTTCGAGAGAGGGCCTAATTGTCAAGTAGTCCCTAAAAAGATAATCTTCATCTACATCCTGCAGACTCAGGGCAGTGGTCACATTAAGCAAGTCACTGAAGGCAAAGGGCTCATTTAGAGAGAATTTAGATAGTGTAAACAAGTAGTTGCTTTCAGTATAATCAAACCACTGCTCCAGGTATTTCACTGCTGTCTCCAAGAACACAATGAAGTCTCTTTTCAGTTTATTAGCAGAAGTGCTGTTTAATGTGCTCATAAGTGCCCTAAGTTTCCCTCCAAAGAAGGCACCTTCAGCTCTTGCCTGCAGTTTTTGCTTCAGAGAGACCATTACACAAAAATTTTCCATGGCAGTAAGTGTTGATTTTTCTAATGTACTTATATGTTCATTAAAATCAACAAGAACAGCACAGAGAAAGTGCAAATAGTACTGGTGCAGCGTAGGCAATTCATTCTCACCATGCTCATTAGCTGAAAAGTACTGCCATTATCTGCCGGGGGGTCTCCTCTTCTCCCTGAGAGAGGAAATAGGACTGGAGCACTGGGAGATTTTTCACTACTCTTTCAATGGCTGGGAGTAGTGACAGCCACCTTGTTGGCACATGTCTTAACAGACTCTCAAATTCCATGCCACAAAACTCAAAGAAGTCTTTCAAGTCTCTGGTCCTTGTGGCCGAACCTGAGAAGTGGCTGAAAAGTCTCATTACAAATGCTTCCACATCGTATGGTAGTTGTGCTGCAGCTTTTTTGGCTGCATTGTGAATGATATGGGCAACACAGTTAGCCTTCTGGAGTGATGGGCACTTTTCTTTTAATCTGGTATACACATCAGATTTCTTCCCATAGTTCACATTGGCATTATCAGCCCCATAAGCTGAAATATGGTTCCAGGGCAAGGAGTGCCTTTCCATAATGTTGGAAATTTGCTGTGAAATAGCCTGTGCCGATTCATCAGGGTCTTCATAGAAGTCCAAAAGGCCATTCACCACCCCTTCTTCTTTAGAAAAATACCTCACAACAAGGGGAAATAATTTTACGTTCCCCTTGTTGGAAGCATCTGATGAAATTGCAAATGAAGTACCTGGTTTTTGAAGGTCATGCAGGAGGCATTCCAATAAGTGTGGTCCCAAAACATTTTCGACTATGGCTTCAGCCTTGGTTCTGCCACAAGATAGTTTCTTTGCAGTGTTTGAGTCACTGTACAACTGGCTGGCCAACTTTACTGCACAGTCCAAGCTGTTATACGAAATATTGTGCTTAACAGCATGGAAAACCTCAGAGGCTTCTGCTGCAATGAATTTAAGTTCTGGTCCCTCAAGGTTTGCGTTCCTTGCCCACTTTGTCATCAGGTGAGTGGATTTAGCTTGAAGAATGGCAGTCTTATGTTGTTCAGTTGCCTCATGTCGTGCGACATCATTTCTTCCACCGTGGGTCACTAGAAATTCTCTCTTGCAGTACCTGCAGAATGCTTTGACATCAGTGCCTCTCTCGATCCAGTCAAATTCTGTTTTCCAAATGTCCTGCCACTTGCACATTCTCTTGCTGCTGGTTGACTGTGATGAAACTGCTGCTCTCTTCATGCTTGAATCTATACTTACCTGATATGCAGCATATTTACCAACACTGTGTTAGTAGGATTCAGTAACATACTGCTGCACAGTACAAATGAACTTGCTTAATTGGCACAAAAAACTGGATCGAACAATATTGGCACACGAAAGAACTGGCTCGAAAAACATTGGCATGCGAAAGAACTGGCTTGAAAAACATTGGCATGTGAAAGAACTGGTTTGAAAAACATTGGCATGTGAAAGAACTGGCTTGAAAAACATTGGCATGTGAAAGAACTGGTTTTAAAAACATTGGCATGTGAAAGAACTGGCTTGAAAAACATTGGCATGCGAAAGAACTGGTTTTAAAAACATTGGCATGTGAAAGAACTGGCTTGAAAAACATTGGCATGTGAAAGAACTGGTTTTAAAAACATTGGCATGTGAAAGAACTGGCTTGAAAAACATTGGCATGTGAAAGAACTGGCTTGAAAAACATTGGCATGTGAAAGAACTGGCTTGAAAAACATTGGCATGCGAAAGAACTGGTTTGAAAAACATTGGCACACGAAAAAACTGGCTCGAAAAACATTGGCAAACGAAAGAACTGACTCGAAAAACATAGCCACAAGAAAGAACTGGCTCAAAAAACATTGGCATGCGAAAGAACTGGCTTGAAAAACATTGGCATGCAAAATAACTGAGGAATGGTGCAAAAAAGAGTTCACAAACAGTTTGAAAAAGGTCAAATAGTAAATGAGGTAATGTAGGGGGCATTTTGGCCATTGAAAACTAACATTAATACAGCTTGTAGAAAATTAAATGCATTATTTTTACCACTGAACATGCCCACCTCACCCCACCCCTCAAGACAAACAAAGTTAACCACATTCACTGAACCAAAAAACACTAAAATGAATGAGAATGCACAGTGGATACCATAGACCTGCTTTAGCTTTTGACCACAGCAGTTAAAAGAAATGTATGGCACTAATTTACACAGCGCAATGATCTATTAATGAACATGCCCAACAGCAGCACTGGTCGTAATTGGACTATAATGAAAACAGTAAATAAGTATGTTGAAGACATCACTAAAACACAAAATATAAACTTTGCTACTTGTCGAAAGATTTTACTCTTCTAACATATTCTGGAAGAATCACACCAAGTTCTTGTAAGCAAGTAAAACAGCTTTATTTTACATGCATGGAGACCTGCTACATTTTATTTATTTTTTTTATTTTACATTTGTTAACCGGGCTAGTCTAGCTGGAGAAAATTCCATTTTCAGTAGAGGCCCGGGGAGAAAAGCTCCACAAAAATTAGTACATAGAGACAAAAAATATTAGTATGCATGTTAATGAAACATTAATAACAAATTGAACAATTTAAGATTGTTACTACAAGTATTAATTTCTATCATACATATTTACAAGAAAATAAGAAGCTATATGTCTTAAGATTAAAGGTGCATGAATTAATTACTTCCTGTCACAGTTACAGACTAGGGAAAAGATGTTAAATTTTATACAGAAAGACAGAGATACATGAAGGTATGGATACAGGAGAGTAGGTAAAGAAAAGAGTGTAAAGAATAAGGGAAAAGAATAAAATAAATAAAAGGGAGTTATATTATTAAAAGTATTAAGTTAGGACAGTAATAGGCAATGAAGCAAGTTAGTAGACAGTGTGAGAGGAAGGGAAGAATGCCTAGTGGAGAAGTAGAGTCAGAGAAGAGGTAGTTATAGTAAAGTTAAAGTATTGGGAATCAGGTTAATCTGGTTTGCTACAGGAGCAGAGCCAGTGATTTTGGAAGTGGAGTTTAATATTTTGTTTGAAGAGAGGTAGTGATGTAATCTTTGTTATGTCGCTAGGTAACGAATTCCATTTTGAACCTACAGAATTGGTAAAAGGAGTCACCAGCAGTGTTGTTTGATTTTATGGAACTAGACAGTAACTTTGTAGATGAGCGGAGAGAGTTGAGATTATTATAGGGGATTATGAGTTGAGAGAGTATAGGGGTGTTGTTTGGTTGGTACAGTATCTTGTGGGCAATGGTAAGTTGGTGGATTGCAAGATAGTTCTGATACTCTAGCCAGCCTAGTTGCTTCAAGTTAACACAGTGATGAGTTCTGAAGGTGTTACCTGTAGCGAGCGGGCAATGTTATTGTAGCAGGTAGTTAGTTTGTTTAGGTTGTTCTTCTTGAGGTTGGTGAAGATAGGTGAAGCATAAAGAAGAGTAGAAATAAGATGGGAGTGAGCAATCCTAGTTCTGGTAGATGGAGTAAGGAACGGTCTGATTCGATATAAGGATCCTATTTTTCTGTTGACTTGTTTTATGGAGTTGTTTATGTGTTGGTTGAAAGAGAGATTATTATCAATGGTAATACCTAGCAATTTAGTGGTAGAGTCAGGTGAAATGACAGTGGCACTGTTGGAGTAGATAGAGAAGTTTAAGGGGGGATGTCCTAGAAGTGGGTGTGAAAAGGAGCAGTTTAGTTTTTTTAGCATTTAATAAGAGGAATCTGCTGGAGAACCATGTTTCTATGGTATTGAAGACATTTTGAGTAAGAGAGATAAGCTCTGGGGTGGAGGATGCAGTGCAGATGAGTGTAGAATCATCAGCATATTGAATGCAGGTTGCTTGAGGGATTATAGTATGAAGATCATTAATGAAGAGAGAAAAGAGAAGTGGGCCAAGAATTGAGCCTTGTGGAACTCCGATAGAAACAGGCAAGAGTGATGAAATATGGTTGTCCCAAAGAACAGCTTGTTTTCTATTTGTAAGATAGGAATTAAACCATTTAATGGCTGGAATATCAAAAGATAGGGATTCAAGAGTATTAATTAATAAGGAGTGGTTGACCATGTCGAATGCTTTGGAGAGGTCAATGAAGAGGGCAGAAGAGAGTAGGTTATTATTACGGTTTTGATTAATAGTGTCTACAAAGGAAAGCAGGGCAGTAGTAGTACTATGATGTGGTCTAAAACCATGTTGAGAGTTTGCTATTATGTTGTGAAGAGAGATGTTGTACAAGTTGATGGTGTATACATTTCTCCATGATCTTGGCTAAAGGTGAGAGGAGAGCAATAGGTCTATAGTTAGAGTATTCTAAGGAGTTTCCACCTTTATGAAGTGGGATAATATGAGAGACTTTCCAGATATCTGGGATGTTTCCTTCTTTGATTGTCCTATTTATGAGGATAGATATAGGATAAGCGATAACCTTAGCAGCTTTTTGTAGAAAGAGTGTGGGAGTTTGTCAGCAGAGGGGTAGAGGGTTTTAGTTTGTGCAGGAGTCTATATATGTAAGATGTGGAGACAGGTTGTAGAGAGAATTTAGAGGTAGAGTTTCTTAGGTTATTTGGTGGGTCTAAGTTGTTGGCATTTAGTTGTTTAGCTAGAGCTTGGATAGTTTCAGTGAAGAAAGAGTTGAAAGCATCTGCAGTTTGCTGAGGGGTATTAGGGTCAGCATTAATAGGGGAAGGTGTTTTAGAAGTACCTGGGGAGAGAAGTCTATTGACAGAAGACCAGAAAAGTTTAGAATTATTGACATGGGTTTGTTGCAGTTCAAAGTAAAATTTCTTTTTGTCAGATATTATTGACTTTTTTGTTAGATTTCTGAGCTGGCGGAAGTTTAGGAGATCTTGGTTATTTCTATGGGATCTCCATGAGGCCCAGACTTTATTTCTGGTGAGAATAAGTTTTTGGTGTCATGGGAGAGCCAGGGGCAGTATTAGATTTCATTCTAATGATGCGTTCAGGAGCATGTAAGTCAAGAATGGATAAAAGATTTTGTTGAAGTATAATATTGCATTTTCAAGAGGAAGTGTTTTAAGGGATTCCAGTTGCATGCACTAAGTTCAGCCTGAAATAGATCGGGATTAAAATGTTTGATGGTGCGTATTTTTCTTGTAGTGGGTGGGTTTACACAATCGGCTTTTTCCCTAATTATGAATGTTAAAGAGTGGTCACTGATATCATCTGGCAAGGTTCCTGATTTGTAGTTATCTTTACTTCTATTTATAAGTATCCAGTCTAAAATGCTTTCTCTATTACTATGTTTGTTTAGCCTAGTAGTAGAGGTGATGGTTTGGATGAAGCCGTGTAGGTTGATATGAGAAGAAGGATTTTCAGTATTAATGTTATTCCAGTCTATGTTCAGGTCACCTAGTATAACAGTTTCTTGGGGATATGTAGTAGTTATCCAACTAAGATAATCTTCCAGGATTGGTATATTGTCACCAGGTGGGAGGTACATACAGATAATATAAAGGGATTTTTTGGAATTCAACTGGAGTTTTGTAATGATTGCTTCTAACTTGCTATCTTGGGATGGAGAGGCAGGAAGGGTAGTTATATTCAGATGATTTTTAAAAAGAATTGCAACTCCACCACCTTTGCGGTTTGGACGGTCGAGTCTGATTATATTGTAGCCTTGGGGAATGATCTCAGTGTCTTTGGTGGATGGTAGTATGCCAGCAGTCTGGTTACTTGTACTTATATAGACCCTCCTGCACGTACATACACGTAGCACACAGAACATTCATTAGAAGTGATAGTTTGATTACTTGTTTTTACCAGCCAGTACCACAGTTATTCTTGCACCATTAACTTTCTTATCAGCAGTTTAAAATTAACTTCTGCATTCCTCAGTGATCAACATTTTCCAGAACATTTCAGTTTGCACGCAGTGAACATTTTTCTGCTTAACCCTTTATATACAGAATACAAAATATGTTGACTTCAGTATTTTTCCACATTTCCCCCCCTTACAACATTTTGTATACTGTTTATTTTACACAATCCCAGATACGTTGTATACCTTCTCATAATCAGAGAAATATGCTTTTGTAGCATTGGCAGAGATAACCTTCGATATTATCATTTTGATACATGGTATGCAACAGCAGCCAAGCAGCAAAAATATGATTGCACCAACACATACAGCAATTAAAATGTTCATCAACACAGAACCCCAGTTTACAAACAGGTTTTGGAAAAAGTCAGTCAAGGGGTTTGGACCAGGTTTAGTCAGTTCAGAAACTTGTTGAATTATTTCAATATGGCTCTGAATCGCATGCTCATTATCAGGAACGAACGTGCAGCACTCCTCGTGTATGAGAGCGCAAGTACCTCCTTTCGCCGCTAGGGTGAAATCGAGCGCCATACGGTTCTGCAACACTACTGTTCTCATCGCCGTTAATTCGTCCGTCACCAATTCTAGCGCTGAAAATGTCGCATTACTCAGAGTCTCTAACAGTTTTGACAGTTTTCTCAGTTCCCAGATGGATTTTACTGTCCCATACGCTGGCAAAATACCAGCCCAAGCAATTACATCATCGCCTAGGTCCATATGTGAGAGTCCTTTGCTGCTGACGTGTGCCAAGTCATGGTGATAAATCCATGATGCATCAATGTTACCTACGGGATTAATAGGTTTATTAAGAGAATGTGCATTTCGTATTTTACTTTGAGGTAATACATTTGCGTGTCTGATAGCTGGTATCAGATATCCCAAAAAACAACTTCCTGACCAGCCATATGGTAACCATTTATATGCTTTCCTACCACAAATAAAATAACAATCATTCGTTTTTATGGTGATATTGGTTGCAAATTCATAACTCCCATTTGGCTTTAGCCCCTTAAATAACAGGCCATATACATACAGCATTTTTTCAACAAAACTAGTATCATTTACATTGATGTCTTTTTTTATAGCTCCAAACTTGGTTTCACACTGCCCTTCTAGGGTACAATTATGAACTATTGTCAAATTACATTGGCTCAGCCCCACCTTAACTTTTCCAATCTTTTGAAAACGCACTGTTCCGTTTTGGCGCCCCAGAAGAGGCAGCACCACCTTGTCTCTCAGTGGTACTTCTGTGGTTTCAAACAACAAATTATTCCAAGTATCATTTGTTCCCAGAGGGGCTGTCCCTAACATTAAGCCACTATGTACAGTAGGTATTACAGTACATACCCAACAATTTGAGACATTCATTGAGGATGCATATGCATATTTAATCGCTTGATATGTATTAAAGTTTGGATGCCAGCTGGTGTGTTTTGTCTCTTTTTGAATGGCTAGCTTCATTAAAAAACAAAAATATTACAATCACAATAGTTATAAACAATAAAATATTGCAATAGAACCATTTTCTCTTATTCTCATTATTGTCCTTCATGGTTACTGCTGTCTGTTTGTTCCTCAGGGGAATTCAATTTTTTATCTAACTTAAAATGTTTTACAATGCGTTAGGTGGATCCATGAGGACCTTTCTTTAATCCGAACTGCCATTGGAGTTGCGATGACTTCCGTGATTTTGTCGTCTCTTGAACCTGAAAAACAATCATTCATTAAACAGCTGTTAGTATTGGTCAGCATTTTCCTCATGCTATCTCCTCACCCCCCTCACGTTCCGCAGGCAACAAGTTTTGCCACTGCGGGACATAATAAGGTCTCCCGTACAATAACTCAAATGGGGTGACTCCTTTTGAGGTGGGAGTTGTCTGCATGGAAAGGAGGGCTAGAGGTAGACAGGTAATCCAAGACTGATGTGTCTCGGCCATGAGTTTTCTTAACTTGCCTTTTAGAATGCCGTTGTGGCGTTCCACCAACCCTGCTGACTGTGGGTGGTAGGCACAATGGTGTTTCAATTCAATTTGGAAAACTGTAGACAGTTTCTGAATGATCTGATTGACAAAATGCATGCCATTGTCAGAGTAGATGCGTGTAGGAAGTCCAAAGTGTGGGACGATGTGATTGACCAAAATTTTAGCCACTGTTTGAGCATCCGGATGTGTCACTGGAAAGGCCTCAACCCACTTAGTAAATGCATCTACTATCACTAACACAAACTTCTTTAGTTGTGCTGGGGTCAATTCGATGAAGTCCATACATATTGTATGAAATGGATAGGGGGGTGTTGGAAATGATGCCGGGGCAACTCTGACCCCTCCCCCATGGTATTTAGCACATACTATGCAGGACAGACAAAAATGTTTTGCATATGCAATGAAACCCTTGGTCCAAAAGGTAAGGTGGATAATTCTAACCATAGCTGCAGGGCCCAGATGGGAAGGGCCATGCACAACTAGTGCTGCATACCTAAAAAGATTAGTAGGCAAAACATATTTATTATCTGGTCCCACATAGATTCCCTTGTTCTGTCTAACACCATACCTAGTCCAGCGTTGTTTTTCCTGTACTGTGCTAAGTTCCTGCATGACTTGTAAGGTTTGCAAATCAAAGTTATCTGTTGGTTGTAATTCTGTAGGTGTGGTTTCAAGTGAAAAGGTACTGGACATAGCTGCCTCTTTGGCTGCTTTGTCTGCTAGGGCATTACCAAGTGATACTGGGTCCTTAGCACGGGTATGAGCAGCGCATTTACAGATGGCCAAACCCTGTGGCCGTTGGACGGCTTGTAGTAATTCAAGGATTAGTTCTTTGTGCATGATGTCTTTCCCGAGGTTGTAACCATCCCCTATTTTTCCATTGCTGAGCAAACACATGTACCGTAGAAGGCATATTGACTATCCGTATAGATAGTGACATTCCTGTCCTCCGAAAGGAGACATGCCCTTGTCACAGCAATCAGTTCCACTGCTTGAGCGGATAAGTTCCCGGGGAGTGGTCTTGCCTCTATTATCTGAGTTGCAGTAGTAACTGCATACCCTACCTGCATGGTGCCTGTTTCTGTTTTGCATGCTGACCCATCTACAAACAGTGTCCAGTCCGCATGTAGTAAGGGTTGATCTTTAAGATCCGGTCTTGGTAGAACTTTAGAATGTATGAGATCTAAGCATACATGCGGGATACCGTCTTCAGCAACGGGTAGCAATGTCGCTGGATTTAAGGTAGTGCATCTCTCAATTGTCATGTGTGGCTGTGATAACAGCGTAGTCATACAAGATAAATGTCTGCTAGGTGACAGAAATGTTAACTTGTCCTGCAGAAGGATGACTGCTACAGAGTGCGGGACTTTTAACGTAAGATCATAGAACAATACCAATGTGGCAGATGCTTGTACCGCCAAAGCGGCTGCAATTACTGCTTGCACACAGTGTGGTAATGCTCGTGCTACTGAGTCTAATTTACTAGAGTAAAATGCCAATGGTCTTAACTTATCTCCATACATTTGCATTAAAACAGATGTCATAAATCCCTGCTTGCAATCTACAGTCTGTATAAAGGTCTTACTGTAATCTGGAAACCCCAATGTTGCTGACCCAGCTATCAGTTGCTTGATTCTAGTGAATGCCTGTACTGCCTTGTCTGTCCAGTGCAGCAAATCTTTTGCCGCCATCGGTATTGCAAAAATTAAGTCTGATAGTGGGTGCACTTCTTCGGCATAGTTGGGAATCCAACTACGACAGAAGTTCGTAATGCCTAAAAAGGACATAATTTCTTTTTTTTGTAGTTGGCATGGGGGCTTGTAAAATAGCATTCTTTCTACTGTCATCTAATCGCCTGCCCTTCCCAGAGATAGTATAACCCAGGTAACGTACTTCTAATTTACAAAATTGTAACTTAGACATCTTATGTCCTTCGTGTGCCAGAAAGTGTAGTAGTCGAATAGTCTCAGACTTACAGAGTTCTTTCGTAGTCACGGCCAGGAGGATATCATCCACGTACAGCAGTAGGTGGCACCCTTGGGCGGGTTGGAACTGAGCCAAATTGGTGGACATCTCTTGTGAGAAGATGGTCGGACTTTTGCAGTATCCCTGCGATAACCTGGTATAGGTATAATGCTTACCCATAAATGTAAATGCAAACCAAAATCTACTATCTTCCTGCAAGGGAATAGAGAAAAAGGCATTACTGATATCAATTACAGAAAAGTAGTTATCCATAGGAAGGATATCGTTCAGCAGAATAGACGGATCCGGGACTATGGGGGCCCGAGGTACCACCGCGGCATTTATTGCCTGTAAATCTTGTACCATCCTCCATGTCCCATCCGTTTTTTTTTACTGGAAATAAGGGCATATTACACGGTGAGTCTGTGCACAGAATTAATACTCCAGCTTTCAAAAGTGCTGTGATTACTGGTAAAATGCCCTCCTCTGCCTTTCTGCTCAAGGGATACTGCCGTTTATGAGGTCTAAATTCTGACTTGGGTGTAATCTTTACCTGTCCTGCCGTTCTAATCAGTCCGATATCGTGCTGACCCTGCGACCATAATGAGTTTGGAATTGTCTGCAATTGAGATTCCTCCATGGGGGTAAGGAGACATAGTCATAATGTCCCAGGGGATTGTATCGGTTCGTCTTCCCAGAGGTGCACGGTCGGTCTGGCTTGTGTAACCCAGTTAAGTTTTTGAACCTGAACGCCTTTACCTGCCAACTGTTCTGGTGTCCATCCTACCCATTCAGTTATTTTCTTACCCAAGAGGTACCATGACATTCCTTCACCCTCTGTGACTGAAATATGTGTGGTTAATTCATTCTTATACAGCAGCTGCATATCCCTTGTAAGGCTACATGTGACTGCAGAATTACCTAGTGTGTCCCAAAAAAGGCTATGCAATACTAGTTTGGTGACTTTAAAACTAAGAAATTTCTTTTTGTATTCTAAATCAGGTCCGGCACATCTTCTGTAATACATTGTGCAATGTAATGGATCTGGCACCTTCGGATTTGTTATGCCGTATTTGCTTAATGCCAAATTTGTAAGATCCATCACTACACTCTGGGGGCCTGTCTATCAAATCATTACTATACCAGTAATGTAGATCTCCCTACCCCTCTAATAGCATTGCACTATTTGGTTCAATTCTCCTTGCCACCATCCCAGTGGAGGTTGGGACGGCTGCTATGCCGAACACTTGCATTAAATCTCTTCCTAGTAAATGTACTGGGCAGATTTTTGAAATTATTACTCGGAACCATATGGTTTGGTTCGTCTCTGGGTCGGTAAACCACAGAGGTTTGGACAATGGCTCTTTGTAAATACGACCATTTGCTGCTTTTACAAGCACATATTCATCTGAGGTAACATCGGATGATATGGCAGTACTTCTGACTAACGTTCGTGAAGCTCCTGAGTCACAAAGAAATTCTATGCCTCAGCCCTCAACTTGCAATGTGATCACTGGTTGGGATTCCAATTGCATAGTTGATGCTAGTGCTGTTAGATTTACCATTTGATATTCCTCATTTTCTGCCATTTCCTGTCCCCACCCATCGTCTTCACTTGTACCTACTTCCCCATTCTCACTTTCTTCTTCTTCCTCATACTCTCCATCTACGTCTTTTTGACCGTCATATAGTCATGCGGTACCACCGGAAGCAACCATCGGTTTCTCCGGTCCTCTGCAATCTCTGGCGAAATGTCCCTTCTTACCGCACTTAAAACATTCCCCCCTCTTTTGCCTACCTTCGAAATCCTCAGAATGACTTACGCCTCCCCGTCCTCGTCCTCTTCCCCTGCCACGCCCTCTTCCGTGGTTTGCGGAACCCTGAACTAACATTAAAGTTCCATCTTCACTAACTGTAAAAGTCTGGGCTTGTTTATCTTTCTTTTCCTTCAGATATTTCTCAGCATGTCTAGCATACTCCATAAGGGGCTGTAGGCAGCTGTCCTGTGTGTGATCATATGTTTTTGTATAAAGTTACCAATGGCTGTCTGGCAGCCCTTTAGGAGTGCATTTTTCAATTGCTGTTCATAGGGCGAGTCATTTTCCTGATTTTCTACCTTGCTCAACCCACTATGAGCATCAAAACATTGTGTGAGACGATGTAGATAATTGTCTATGGTTTCGTCATCTGATTGAACGCATTGATTAATGCAAGTCCAATCTGCCTTGGGCTTCCAATGTTCTTCTATTTTATCTAAGAGAGTCTTTATTCTAGTTCTGCACACTTGGAAGTTTTATTATCTTCCTTTTTAACAAAGTACACATCTCTTTCACTTGAATTACCACACCCTTTTTTCAAATTTTGTTCCCTATGTCTCTTATTTGCTTCCTCCAGCCATTTCTGTGCCTGGGGAAACCCCACCTTCTTTTGATTCCTTGTCTTATTTCCTGCCTGTTTGCACAGTAATCTTACTAGATTTTGACATTCTGACTTATTTAAACATCCACTAAACCCATGATCTTTTTTTTCATTTATCTAAATATTTTACGTTCTTTGGGTGTAAATCAAACATAAACTTTTCATCTTCAGATTGTCGTCACCTTTGACGCAACTGGTTCCTGTTCCCATTTCTCTTAAGAGAAACTATTCCTGTTCCCGAGATCTCTTGTATATGGAATTTATTCACATATACTCCTTATACTTTGAGAAAATTAAATTTCTCCCTTGACTAGTCCCTTAAAATTTAGACAAAAATTCCAATCAGAAACAACAAAAAATAGCGTTTTGCTTACCTTTGTGATTCCTCCGCCCTGTTTCGCTGCCACCTCACGGATTGAATCTGGAAAGAGTGACTGGCCTCTAATTTCGACCTGTTTCAGTCGGAGGTCTTTCGTTCGAGGAGAGCCTGATCTTTCTCCACCTGCGCAGGTTTTCAGCCTCTCTTTGTTCGATTCGCGCCGTGCAGGGGCCGCCCTAACGTAGGCGCCAGTTATATCGAAAGATTTTACTCTTCTAACATATTCTGGAAGAATCACACCAAGTTCTTGTAAGCAAGTAAAACAGCTTTATTTTACATGCATGGAGACCCGCTACATGATGGTAGTATGCCAGCAGTCTGGTTACTTGTACTTTGAGTTCTCCTTATATAGACCCTCCTGCACGTACATACACGTAGCACACAGAACATTCATTAGAAGTGATAGTTTGATTACTTGTTTTTACCAGCCAGTACCACAGTTATTCTTGCACCATTAACTTTCTTATCAGCAGTTTAAAATTAACTTCTGCATTCCTCAGTGATCAAATAGTAAATGAGGTAATGTAGGGGGCATTTTGGCCATTGAAAACTAACATTAATACAGCTTGTAGAAAATTAAATGCATTATTTTTACCACTGAACATGCCCACCTCACCCCACCCCTCAAGACAAACAAAGTTAACCACATTCACTGAACCAAAAAACACTAAAATGAATGAGAATGCACAGTGGATACCATAGACCTGCTTTAGCTTTTGACCACAGCAGTTAAAAGAAATGTATGGCACTAATTTACACAGCGCAATGATCTATTAATGAACATGCCCAACAGCAGCA
The DNA here is from genome assembly GCF_019279795.1 of Protopterus annectens. Lineage (NCBI taxonomy): Eukaryota > Metazoa > Chordata > Ceratodontiformes > Protopteridae > Protopterus > Protopterus annectens. The sequence continues at coordinate 783,952,932 of NC_056725.1, read as the reverse complement.
CTGGTCGTAATCGGACTATAATGAAAACAGTAAATAAGTATGTTGAAGACATCACTAAAACACAAAATATAAACTTTGCTACTTGTCGAAAGATTTTACTCTTCTAACATATTCTGGAAGAATCACACCAAGTTCTTGTAAGCAAGTAAAACAGCTTTATTTTACATGCATGGAGACCTGCTACATGATGGTAGTATGCCAGCAGTCTGGTTACTTGTACTTTGAGTTCTCCTTATATAGACCCTCCTGCACGTACATACACGTAGCACACAGAACATTCATTAGAAGTGATAGTTTGATTACTTGTTTTTACCAGCCAGTACCACAGTTATTCTTGCACCATTAACTTTCTTATCAGCAGTTTAAAATTAACTTCTGCATTCCTCAGTGATCAACATTTTCCAGAACATTTCAGTTTGCACGCAGTGAACATTTTTCTGCTTAACCCTTTATATACAGAATACAAAATATGTTGACTTCAGTATTTTTCCACACTACTTATAAACGCAAACTACCCTGTAACAACGACATGGTTTAGCACAATCTCAGATACATTGCATTAACTTCTGAGCATCCATCCACAAAAAAAAAAAATAAACGGGGAAAAAAGTCCATAAACATTTTAACTTTTAAAAATACTTCTTGCAAGAGAAGTAACAAACTACAATGTACAGCAGACTCCATGGGCTCCTTTTACCTCAAAACAGCAATTAATCCAGCACAGCAATGCAATAAACAGGCCCAAGTAAAAGCAACACACCCATATTCACATTACAAGCAAAGCAGTACATTTTAACCTTATTAAAAATGCATAATAAATTAAATGCACACATTTACAAGTATAAATGAAAACAATCTTGAAACAGCTTCGGCAAATTGGCAACATGTACCTACTAGAATAATAAATGAATTACACTAAGTGTTAACATTCCCCCTCAAAAGGTAGACTTGTACCACATACACATGGACTTGCAGGAACTAACAGGAAAAATTACCTAAACAGTATATCGTAACTTCCTGAAAACAGCATTAAATTGCACACATTTCCATACAAAAAAGTGCAAACTATGCTTGAACATTTCCTATCCGCAAACAGACAATACCCAGAAAAAGCTATGACAATAGAAATGAGTCACACAAAATTTATATTTCACTGCCCCCAACAGAAACAAACAACTTCTATACATAGTTCAGCCTTTTAAAAGTAATGCTTCCAAATCATACCCCCAAGAATAATAACAATTATATACATTCAGGTTTTATATCTTTAAAAACTACTACTCAAAAATATCAAAATAACCACTGCACAAATTTAAATACTGTGTACTGCACCCACCATCTACCTCTAAACATTAAAAAAAATTAAACCACAATATATTCCCATTGTTAACTAGTACTCAAAAGTCTCAAAATAACCACTGCACAGATTTAAATACTGCATACTACATCCCCATCTACCGCTAAACATTAAAAACTTAAATAAAGCACACTATTCCCATTTTAAATAACTAAAGCCACAAAATGCAATTTACTTACCGCTATCACAGTTATTGCTGGGCTAACTTGCTTCCTTCCTGATAGAATGGCTAGATGTTTTTTCAAGCAGTGGCTGGGCTGGCTGGCTCCCTTGCTGGCTTCTTTCCTGGCTGGCTGGGCTGGCTGGCAGGTAGGCTCCCTTGCTGGCTTCTTTCCTGGCTGGCTGGCAGGTAGGCTCCCTTGCTGGCTTCTTTCCTGCCTGGCTGGGCTGGCTGGCAGGCAGATTCCCTTGCTGGCTTCTTTCCTGGCTGGCTGGGCTGGCAGGCAGGCTCCCTTGCTGGCTTCTTTCCTGGCTGGCTGGGCTGGCAGGCAGACTCCCTTGCTGGCTTCTTTCCTGGCTGGCTTCAATCCTGGCTGGCTGGGCTGGCTGGAGATAGAATAATCAGATCTCAATCGCAGCTGCTATAGAGCTTAGTGCTCTACAGCTGCGACCTTTATGGGGCTCTTCTGAGCAAGTTCCCGCCCCCTCCAACCCCTGCAGCCAATTACTGTGCTGCATTACCACCCGGACCTAGCAGGGAATCCCTCTAACTGCAGGTCCAGGTGGTGACGTAGCCGCATTGCTGTGGAGAAACCGGAAGTATTTTCGGCTTTTCCATGGCAATTAAATTATTAGCGTTTCGCGATCGCTAAAGGGGGAAAAACGGGACTTTTAAAAGTCCCATGCTTGGTGACTGCGGGAAGCGGGATGAGAGGCCTCAACCCGTGAGTGTCCCGCTGACAACGGGACGGGTGGCAACCGTAGCAAATGCTCTGCTCACCTGACTCCTTCCCCACCCATTCCCTCCCTGCCCTGGCTATGCGACTGGTGTTATGTATAGTAATATTCTTATTTAGACACCTTGTAGGTCTCTGAAAGAGTGGAAAGGGAAGATGGGAGAGATTGAAAGAGGAGGAACATAAGGAGGGAAACACATAAGGAACACATAAGAAGGCTGTGCTGGTGGAGGAGGAGTGGTACTCTATTTTTGGCATGGGATAGACCCTCCCTCATTTTTATGTAAGAGGGTAGTTTGGTTGGGAAGTAGTTTAGAGGGTATTGGAAACAGGATTAGGGAAGGAAGGAGGTGAAGAGGAAATGTGTTTAGAAGAATGACTGATCCACAGGACCGCAAATATTTCCTTTTGCCTGATGTTATTGCACTGGAAAGCACAGATATTGAGGAGGTGGTGGCCTGTGGTGGTACAGTGGCCGGCGCTGACTGGTGCAGCGAGTCTTGAACCCACCAAAGAGCTTCCTGGACTGGCTGAAGCAGTCTCTCCACTACTTGCTCTACTATATCCTTAACCAAGTTCCAAAGCCCACTGTCTGTGAAGCTTCCAGAGGCCACATGACAGGGTGCCTGCCCGTCCACTGCTACTGCCCTGATTCTATAAGGATGTCCTTGGACATGTAGAGGTCGAACACTCCCCAACCTGGCAGGATTGTGGTTGGGCTGCTCCTGGAGATTCTGAAACTGTAGTAACAAAGTAATGCATAACTGAAATGAGAAAAGAGAGAGGCAAGGCAGTGAGATGGACAAGAAGTGATAGCAGTGAATGGGCACATAAACATTGCACTGTTGCATTACATTTAACAGAGATTTCTTATTTTTATTATATCTTTATTATGGAAAAAAAAAACTGAGAAGTGGTACTGGAAACATTCAGTGCATTGCTATAAAATGCTGGTGGTTTTTACATTTGGAGATTTTCTCCTCGGGCCTCTGCTGAAAGTGGACTTCTAACCAGTCAGACTTTCCCAGTAATCGAATGTCAATAAATAAATTTATAGTCTGCTAATACTTACAAGATGTGCTGTTATAACATAAAAAATGGTAATACATCTGAAATTTCTGACTGATTTACATTGTGCTGCAATTGTATACTGAGGGCACTTCTTTTATTGTTTTTCGGTATGAATTACTTCTGCATTTATACTTGCAAAATAATTGAAATGCAGAAAAATATTTTCTTGCTAATTCTTTTCTGTGTGCAGCTTGTCTTTTTGGTGGGTGAACATTTTCTGCAGCCGTGCATACATTTGTTTTAAAGTTTCTGCTGTCCACTATGCCTTGTATACTTTATTGCAGGCTTAAGTAATATATTAACATTTGCCTTCTTGTCATACAGCTATATATATGTGTATATATATATATATATATATATATATATATATATATATATGTTTACATATTTATATATATATGCACACACATACATGCATACACACACACTTGAGCGAATGTTATGACATCCTTCTACTTCAATCTGCAGTAAACAAAACATATTTTATAGATGGGTGCATCCACGGTGGTGGTGCTGCGGTAGCGTTTTCGCCTCACAGTAAGACGCTGTCCGGTTCGACTCTCAGAGCGTCTTCTGCGTGGAAACATGCATGAATGGGCGTACCTTCGTTGAAGGTTGTGCATCAGGGCTAGCAACTCGGTACGTAAAAATCAACTGCCAGTCATTAGTGGACCGGAGTTCTGCTGTGGCGACCCCTAACCGGGAAAAGCTGAAAGTCACAACAACAACAACCAGGGGATTAACCAGAAATGTATACAGAAGTAAGCAAACAGTGTATTTCTTAACATCTTCTGTCCTGGTTATTCACTTGCTACTTTAATCCCCCACCACCACTCTGCCCATAGTGTGGTGGCTAACTGACTTCTTCTATCTTGTACAGTAAACTCTCAGTTAACCAGCACCCATGGAGATTGGTAGATGCTGGATAACTGTAGTTTCTGGTTGCTTGAGAGTTACTATTGCAGATAGGCGTCTATTTGTTTTGTTTGACTTGTTCTCAGGTTGGGGAGAGAGTGAATTCATTCCTATCTTCCTTTTTAAAACTCTAAAACTGTAAGGTATGTTTCTGCGGTGGGAAAATAGAAAGTGCAACATATGAAACTTGTACTGTATTTCTTCGTGTTTTTTTTTTTTTTTTGGTGGTTGCTTGCGTTCCGGTTAACTGAGAGCTTACTGTATATGCATTCAGTATTTTGGAGGAAGCGAGTGTCTTATACATTCATCATATTAATAAATATTTCTGGCCTACATAAACCAAGTCTTTTTTTTTTTCCAAAGATGTCTGACTGTAGTATAATTAATAATCTAATATCTAAGTTATGTGAAATTATTAAGCAGTGCAAATATGTTCTTTTCTGTTTATGTGCAAATGCAGATACTTACAAATAAATGTATGTATATATGTGTATACTTTTTATTTACACTTTAATAATTTTTTTGCACATTTACTTATATATTTATATACAAAACCATGTTTGCACATATACGTGCTGTATTGTATTCAGATGCATTTATGTTTACATATATGTTTATGATGTTTATGCCAACTCATACCTTTGGATTACATAGATACATATTTGCACTTACAGGTACATTTCTTCATTTATGCAGCATTCATCTAGAATGTTTTTTAAACCTACTCTTTGTAAGATTACAAATATGTAAAAATACTTACTATGGAAAGTTGGCCTTTTCGATTGTCACCTAGTCTGCCACTCAGCCAGGTGGTTAAGGCCTACACCTCTGTAGATCATTGTACCCAAGGCAGCACTGGGGCACAGAATGGGTGATCCCTCTCAGAGATAACAATTGCTCAGTCAACCCTTTCCAGATTTAATTTTTTCTACTGTCTGCCACTTGCTGATGTTTCGGGTTTTTTTCCAGGTATGACTCCCTTAAGAGGTAGGCTAAGATTTTGGTGTCTATGTCAGATCAGCTTGAAGCTCAGCCTTGTTGACCACCAAACATTTGACCAGGACGTACAGTCTCTATTGCACAAGTCAAGAAATTATCATTTTTCCATTAAGTCCAAAATTCCTTCACAAAGTTTCACCTTAAACACAGTAGTAACACCTGTTTGCGCTTGCAGCACCACCATTCCTTTTTCTCTTTCAACTGTTCCTTCTCCTATGGACATATTTACGTTCACCACCAAAATCATCATCATGTAACAGTTCAAGTACCAGTTGAACATGGCCATCCTCCCTAAGGACTACCTCGCGCCGTTGGTTTCTTCACTGGGTTTGAGAAGAACTAACCCCTATTGGGCTAATCCCCCTTTGTAGCCAGACTTTGCACTCAGAGGTCCGGTGGAGTTTGACCAATATCAATGGCAGAAGGAAGAGTCTTGAGTTTTTTACAGTGGGTGATATGAATCCACAAAGTCCTCTCAGCGATCTTTACAGCCGTAGGTGTCGAGATAAGTACTTGGTATGGGCCTTCCCACCTGGGGGATGACCAATTCTTTCTCTTCACAATTCGGATCCACACCCAGTCCCCGGGTGCCACGGTTAACAAGGTTTCATTTCTGGAATCTGCAAAGGCGTCATTGGTTGCAAGAGATATGACATTTAGCAGCTTCTTCATGTAATCCGCTAGATCCTCACCCCCCTCTCGTTCCGCTGGCAACAATCCTTGCCACTGCGGGACGTAATATGGTCTCCCAAACAAAAGTTCAAATGGTGTAAGTCCTTTGTTGGAGGGTGAGATTCGCATATACAGGAGTGCCAAAGGAAGGCACGCAGTCCATGATCTATGTGTTTCTGCCATCAGTTTGCGGTGCTTAGTCTTCAAGACACCATTGTGTCTTTCCACCAGTCCAGCTGACTGCGGATGGTAAGCACAATGATATTTAAGATCAATTTGAAACACTTGACCCAACTTCTGAACAATCTGGTTAACAAAATGAGACCCATTATCACTGTAAATGCGTCTTGGTAAACCAAATCGGGGAATTATTTCTGTAGTCAAAAGCTTTGCTACTGATTGTGCATTCGGGTGCTTCACTGGAAAAGCTTCTACCCATTTAGAAAAAGCATCAATAATGACTAAACAGAACCTTTTTCCCTCTGAGGGTGTCAATTCAATAAAGTCCATACAGAGTGTGTGGAATGGATATGGAGGGGTAGGGAATGCCTGCTGAGACTTTTTAACTCCCCCCTGAGCATGATACTTTGCACCTAATAAACAAGATAAACAGAATTGCTTTGCATAAGTTGAAAACCCCTTACACCAAAACATCTTAGACGCTATTTGAATCCTCGTCTGTACTCCTACATGGGCAGGTCCATGGCTAACCAATGCCGCATACCTAAAAAGGTTTGAGGGTAATACCATTTTGCCATCTGATGCCCTATACAACCCATTCTGTTGAGTGATACCATATTTTACCCAACAACATTTTTGCTTCTGTGTTGTCTATGTTTGCATTACTTTTAGTGTCTCTTAAGTCTAAGAGGTGTCCGGGCTCTAAATCATTGTCATGCAAAAGCAAATCATTTTCTTGAGCTGCCTTTTTTGCAGCCATATCAGCAAGTGCATTTCCCTTGGAGACGGGATCTTTTTTGTTGGTATGTGCGGAACATTTACATATCGCTATCTGAAGTGGCAGTTGCACTGCATCTAACAATTGTAAAATTAAATCTCTGTGATTTATTGGTTTGCCTGTCGCAGTAACCATTCCCCTATTCTTCCATTGTTGAGTAAAAACATGTACAGTAGAGAAAGCATATTGACTATCTGTATAAACTGTCACTTTTTTACCCTCCCCTAAGGTACAAGCTCGAGTCAAAGCCACCAACTCAGCTGCTTGTGCAGAATAAATGTTTGACAATCTTTTTGCCTCCCAAACTTCAGTTTCTGTGGTGACTGCATACCCTACTAGTGTTTTTCCTACAGTGTCCTTCTTTGCTGATCCATCTACAAACAAAACGAGATCAGCATCTACCAACGGAATATCTGTTAAATCTGGTCGGGGAAGCACTTTGTCATGAATGCTCTCTAAACAAACGTGTGGAGTACCTTCTTCCGGAGTCGGCAAAAGTGTTGCCGGATTAAGAGTAGTACATCTTTCTATGGTCATATGAGGCTGTGTCAGCAGCACTGTCATACATGACAAATGTCGACTAGGAGATAAAAAGGTTCTTATCTTGCAAAAGTATAGTAGCTACTAAATGTGGAACCCGCAGTTGTAATGGGTGAAACAAAACTAATGATGCTGAGGCTTGTACTGCCATGGCAGCTGCCACTACAGCTTGAACACAATGCGGCAATGCCCTTGCAACAGGATCTAATCTGGAGGAGTAGAAAGCTATCGGTCTCTGTTTATCCCCATGTACTTGTACCAGAACCGAAGTCATATATCCTCCATTACAATCAACCATTTGTATAAACGGCTTAGAATAGTTCGGAAAACCAAAAATAGAGGATCCTGCTATCAATTGCCTAATTCTAATAAATGCCTGTATTGCCTTATTTGTCCACTGTATATCATTTTTAGCCGTCATGGGAGTGTCATAGATTAGTGCGGTCAATGGCCGTACTTCCTCAGCATAGTTAGGGATCCAACTTCTACAAAAATTAGTCACACCTAAAAAGGACATAATCTCCCGCTTAGTTGTGGGCATAGATGCCTCAAGAATTGCTTGTTTTCTTTTGTTCTCCAATTGTCTACCTGCTTGTGAAATTAAATAACCCAAGTACTTTACTTGTGCTTTCCACAATTGTAACTTTTCTTTATTTACCTTATGTTCTTGCTCAGCTAAAAAAACTAAGAAGGGCAAGAGTATCCTTTCTACAACTTTCCTGCGTGGGTGAGGCCAACAAAATGTCATCTACATACAACAATACCTGGCTTCCCTCTGGGGAACAAACTGAGCTAAATTCACAGCCATTTCTTGTGCGAATATTGTCGGACTCTCACAACCACCTACACCAGATTGCCACAGGGTTAATCTTTTTTACCTTGATAAGTGAATGCAAACCAAAATCTACTCTCCTTATGTAGTGGTATGGAGAAAAAGGCATTGCTTATATCTATGACAGAAAAATATCTGTGCTGAGGTAGTAAATCATTAAGTAATGTGTAGGGGTCTTGGACCACCGGTGCTCTTGGGATCACAGCCGAATTAACTGCTTGAAAATCCTGAACCAACCTCCATGATCCATCCGGTTTCTTTACAGGAAACAACGGAGAATTGCAGGGCAAATCTGGGCATTCAACAAGAATTCCTACCTGTTTTAGCTGCTCAATAACTGGCTTAATTCCTTCCTCTGCTTGTTTACTTAGCGGGTATTGGTGCTTACGAGGTCTAAAACTTGACTTTGGAGTTATACAAACTTCACCTGCTGTTTTCATCAGTCCTACATCCCCTTTGCCTTTTGACCATAAATCTGCAGGTAAGGCACTTAACGCACTATCTTCCTCTTGGGTTAGGAGGATTTGTCATGCCATTTCTGTTTTGTCATCCCTGAGGTGCACGCTCGGTTGTGCCCAAGTCACCCAATTTAATCTTTGTACCTGGATCTGTTGATCCTTCAACTGACTTTCGGACATTGTGTCCCAATTCGTTACCTTTTTCGCCAAATCTACCCAATGTGTCCCCACCGCTTTAGTAATTGAAATATGTGGGCTATAACCTGAGCGATATAAAGAACTCATTTCCTTGGTCAAAGTACAGGTCACTACTGTATTACCTTGCGTATCCCAAAGCATATCATTCAAAATTATCCTTGCACGTTTGTGCTTATTCTTTTTCAAATTCTTTATCCGGACCAGGGGCCTTTCTATAGAACATTGTACAATGTAAGTCCACCGCAACCTGCGGTGACCCGCTCCTAGATTTGCTTAAAGCTAGGTTGATCAAATCTGTATCAACCCTCCCCGGACCGTTTGAAATAAAGTCCTGGCTGTACCAGTAAAACAAGTCTTGTACTCCCTGTACCACCAAGCCATCCGCTAACCTTTTCGCCTCAATGCCTTTAGGTGTGGGAATTGCCACTATTCCAAACAAATGCATCAAATCTCTTCCCAGCAAATTAACTGGACAAACTTTCGATATAATTACCCTACACCCAACAGTTTGATTTGTTTGCGGCTCTGTGAACAATAGAGGATGAGACGGTGGTTCCTTATAGATTTTCCCGTTTGCCGCTTTCACAAGGACAAACTCATCTGTTTTGCAGTTCGGAGGCAGAACTGCTGGACCCAAAAGTGTACGCAATGCACCTGAATCACATAAAAACTCCACTTTCTGTCCCTCAACCAAAAACTCTATCATGGGTTTTTGATCTAGATGCATAGCAATACCCAAAATTGCCAGGTTTATGACTTCACAGTCACAATCCCGCCCTTCCTTCTGAGTGTTTTGACATTCATCGCAGAGAGTGTCTGCCTCATCATCATCACAATCATTCTCACTTTCTTCTTCTCTACAATAATCACAGTAATGAATTTGGCGCCTTCCTTTACTATCGTATAGTCATGCGGAGCCCTTGTTCGTAAGCTGTGGGGGATGTTGCCACTCTTCACAGTCGGCAGCGAAGTGCCCACGTCTACCGCATTTAAAACATTCTCCACGTTTTAACCTCCCCTCATATTCTTCTGAATGTCCACCCGGTTTATTTAACGTGTCCCATTTCGGGCCACCATGGCGCCTTTGCCCCCTTTGGTCCTGTACCAAGAATATACCACCATCATCCCCTACTGCTAACACTTGTACTTTCTTTTTCAAATTGAAATGTCGCTCAGCATGCCGTGCATATTCAAACAAAGGTTGCAGTCTACATGTTCTATGATCTACCATATGCTTAGTTATAAAACTACTTATCTGAGCCCTACAACCCTTAAGAAAAGCATTCTTCAATTGCTGTTCATACGGACTGTCATTGGTCTGATCCTGCGGAATCATCATTCCACAATGGTTATTGAACACAATCTTACAATATAGTGATCTACAGATTCATCATCATTTTGAATACACTGATTTATTACTGTCCAATCTGCTCTTGGACGCCACTTATCAGAAATTCTCTTTAACAGATCAGTGACTCGCGTGTCTAACACCCCAGAATTATGCTTCAATGTAGTGCCGTCATCTGCCTTACATGTCCAAGTACCACAAACTAAGTGCCAATCTGGACCCAGGATTTGTCGCACTACTTGTTCTACTTCTAAACCATTTAGATGATAACTTAAACGCATACCAACTATGTCCTCAGAAAACTTTTGAAAATTAACCTTGGGATGATGAATACCATCTGTAGCTCGTTTTATATCCTCTCTAGCCGAGGGACGATAAACTAAAATAGTTGTCTCATATCCAATATATCCCCTGCTTGTGGGTTTGCAACTTGTATTAAGGGAAGAGCTTCTGAGTAGTCAGAAAGTTTAATGGCCCAACGTCCTTGCCCTGCTGGTCCTGACCTTAACTGCATAGGTTGGTCTACCTGTTGCAAAGCAACCTTGGATACTATGGGAATTTGCGGGTAAATTGGAGGGGTCACAATGTTCCCTTGAGCAGCCAATAGCCCACCCTGCTGTACAGATCCCACATCTTCAGACTGATATTGAGGAGGTTCCGCCGGTACGGCAGCAGCAATTTCCCCATACGGTGGGGCAGTTGCCTGCCTTTGTACCGCGCAATCTGTATGCTCATCCTCCTTATCTAAAAATAAAGCTACTTTTCCACTTGGCACCAGTGATCCCTTGTGATTTATTTTTTCTTTTTCCTGACACTGTTTTTCTCTTATAGCTCATTTATTTGCTTCTTCCAACCATTTTTGTGCTTGGGGAAATCCCAATTGTCTTTGCTTTTTAGTTCTAGTTCCCGCATTTCAAATCTCTAACAAATTTTGCACAGGCATTTTTATTCAGGGTACCATCAAAATCATATTTCAACTTCCACTTTTTCAAAAATTTAACATTATTTTTGTTTAAACCTTTCATATACTTATCATCAACATTTAAACAGACATCACTCTTACACTTGCATCAAGTCGAACCCATGTTTCCCCTAGATTTCTTATCTTAGGACTGTATCAAAGTTATTTTACAGGGCTTATTATAAAATGGGGCTATCTTAATGGGTGATCCTAACAAAATAATCTTAAGTAATCCTACCCACCCTTAACTAAAAATAAAACCCTTGTCGACAATTTAAATTAAATTAAAAGAAAATTTATTTTTCATCCTACCTGAACCAGATGAGACTCCGTTTCCCCTTTTGGTTCAGAAACTGTCCCTCAGATAGGGATTAGAGAGCGGCCGGCCTCCTTTCAACGACAAATCAGTCTGAGGGCTTTCACTTAAGATGAGAAACCCTCACCTGCACAGGTTTTTCGGTCTCTCTGTCGGTCTGATCCGTATCTTCGTAGAGGTTTCCGGTCCGAAGGACCAAAATGTCAGAAGAAAAATTCAAATAAGTCACATCTGCCTCAGGTGATGAAAAACTTCTTTATTAGCAGCTAACCAGATTACACAGCATGTTGGCCAAGATGATCTCCTCTGGTCAACTTGTTTACTGACATCAACTTTTATACTACAAGCAAAAACAACTTTTTGTTACATTTCTGATCGTTGACAGTTGGCTATGGAAAAACACCTGTGGTAAACATGTTTATCAAAAATTACCTTAAACCAACAGTTAGTACAGAATGTTTAGTTCAACAATGGTAGCTCAAATTTTCCAGGACACGCAGCCTGCTTCAGTAAATTAACTCTTACTCGGCCGTGCGTCCTTATCTCGGGCTTAACCAAGTCTCTTTATTCTGAAATGCAGAAAACAGTTATTATTCAGGTTCATAAGCAATGCTGCATTTTGTTCACAGATGAGGCCCATCTTTGATAGGCATATCCCAACAAATAACATGTTCACTTTGCAAGAAGAGGAAAAAGACAAATAACACTATGTTTTAAAACTTTTTCTCTTAACACAGCCTCAGTGCTCCAGACAGAGCGACAGCAGTTTTAGACATGAGGAGAACACATCCTCGTGACTGCCCATAGGACATATGGCAAACTCTCTTTCTGGAAAAGGGAGACACAAACAATCTGAGAGTACATAAGCCTGGAAATAAGATGTTATGGATATAAATGCGATACATAAGCCTGGAAATAAGATGTTATGGATATAAATGCTATTCTCAGAAAGAAACATATCGGCATCCTGCAAGAAGAGGGCCAATGATATGGTAAGACATTGCAGAGTAAAGACTAGGCAGAATGTAGTTGGCCATAGTACTACTGGGGAGAGGGGCTCTTAGACACACATTCCTTAAACATGGGATGAGGAATGCCATCCGACTATTTGGGGGGTTGACTGTGAATCAGATGGCAGTGGCATGATCAGAGATGGTGTGGACACTATTACTCATGTTTGCAGCATCAGCAGATATGATCTGAAAGTTTAGTGTGACCCATATCTACCCAAAGGAATGAATGCTCAAGAGGAATGATTACATGCAACATATGGTAATTACTGTTAACAGTGAACCCGCCACTTCTGCACATAATGACATTCAGTGTGTGCATAGTAAATGTCTTTCACAGCTACTTGTACATCATACAGTAGTATATACCAGTATCTAAGTAGTAATATATTCAGTTAATTCTTTACAGGATCAGCAGCAGAAATGAGCAGTTCCACTATACCAATACATTTAGAGGATATTAGCAGCAGAATGGCTGAGAATGATGATGAGATTGTTATGTTTATGAGCCAGCCTGAGGATAGTGACACACGCCAAGTTTTAATGGTTGGATCTCACACTCCACAACATGGTAATAACTCTGCAGGAAGTGATACCGCATCACAAATTCAGATACATGGTGACATTACACTACAGGTTGTAGAGAGAGAATACCTGGGCACCAGTATCGCCAGACCAACAGGAATACCATCTGGAAGATAGAAAAAGTTAGAGGTAACCTTGTCCAGAGTGACACCTTTTATAAAGGATTTGTAGCACTACACTGAAATGGTAAAGAGTAGAAATAAAGCCATGTTAAGGTTTGAAATAATGCAAAGACAAATAGACAAGATATCTGGCTGTCCCAAGTAATATTTACGGCCGCAGTGGTGCAGCGGTTAGCGTTGTTGCCTCACAGCAGGAGGGTGTCTGGTTCGATCTTTGGCTTGAGTGTCTTCTGTGGGGAGTCTGCATGTCCTCCCTGTGGTCGTGTGAGTTTCCTCCGGGTGCTCCGGTTTCCTCCCACACCCCAAAGACATGCTGCAAATGGATTGGACACTCTAAAATTGGCCCTAGGCGTGAGTGCGTGCGTGTGTGTGCCTTCCGTGGAAGGTTGGGCGCTGGGCTGACAACTCGACACAGTAAAAACCTCCACTGCCAATCGTGAGCGGACAAAGTTATCCACTGTGGCAACCCCTAACCGGGAAAAGCCGAAAGAGAGAGAACTCATGAGAAGGACCAAAACATTTCTAACGTGATTCCACTGAATTGTGGCAGACAACTCTTTTTATACCTTAAGAAACATTTAGTATGATATATAGCATACATGGTATGGTATATTTTTAACAAATCAAGATCTTGCAGCTCCTCATGCTGTTCACATGAAAAGTACATGTATGTGAGTGTATTGATGCTTTCTTACTAAATAAAGGGGCTGAATTTGGCCATGAATTATTTGACATTTTACAGTCTTACTTGGTGAACTTTTGCACTTAAAGAAGCTTCTTCAGGATAAGTTATAGCATAGGCCCCTCTGACCCCTTCACATTATTTTCCAGGATGCCTTTGTGTCATCTCCACTAGTCCATACAGCCTCCTCCCCCATTTTTATTTAGTAACACAACTGTAGAATTTTCCTTGGAGAGGAGAAGTACGTGAGCTATCTTGCTGTTTGTTTTGGCAAGAAGGAAAGGAATGTAACATTTTAATCACTTACTACGGTTGGAGTGTCTGAAATACATCTCTTAAGCATTCATTTATATATAACTGCATTGTAATCTGTTTTCTCATTTCCCTTTACATCCCCCTCTTGTCACCCCTTAAATGATACTTTTGATCCTATTACAGCATTTTGCAGGTTACCAGTGACAGTGTTACCACATTTGTCATGCACACATGCTGTGGGATGTCTTTGCTGTGGAGAATCATTATCATTGTGTTTGCTTACATTTTTATTTTAAGAATATACTAAAATTGTAACACTAATTACTACTGTGGCAACAAACTCTAGAAAGTATTTGTTTTCCCAAATATATTTCATAATCAGCCAAATAGTGACCATTTTGTTTTAGTTAAATTTTTAGCAAGTTCTTTCATGTAAATTTTTCGTGTTCATCAAGGAAATACAAAATTTAATAACAACCGCATTTCCCTAGGAGAGAGCAGACCTTCCCCCTTTTGAAGCTAGTATCATAGCTGGGGCTAATCTGTTCTGCAGCTCTGCAGCACCACAGCACATTTCATTCATGGATTTCTCTGTTAGCCATATATATGAATATGTTGAGCAGATTTATTAGCCCATTCAATCAGTACATGTGTTAGAGTTTTCAGCTCAGCTGTAGTTCAATAAATACTATACTGAGGGAAAAAAAGTCCGACGATATTTTATTTCGCAATTGTCCAGTTGGTGGAGACCAAACATGTTGGATGGCTAGGGTAATGTAGACAGTGCAACAACACGTGGACCAGTTAGTAGGGAGCCAGGGATAGGGAAGATCTCCACAAATGTAATTACGATCAGCTTGTTTGCCAATACTCTTGTCTCTAGCTACACAGTTTTATATTGAGTTACTTGTTCGTGTCCGGTATTACATTTGCTGTAGCCTACATGAACTGTTTGCATAACAGGTGTTTCCTGGATTGGATGTTGCTATTTGAAAATATACATTTTTTTGAAAAAGATGAAACATTATGCCAGGTTAGGTTTTCCCTGGAGAACCTCTTTGAAGTTTGCTTGACGTGCTGAAACCAGCATCGTAGGAGTACCTCATTTGGAGTGTTCAGGCACAAATGCACAGATCCAGCAATTGCTGATGTTAAGATTTGCTGCATATTGGTGGTGTACTTGTAAAAAGAGGTTCTCCTTTGTTTCATTTGGAGAAGGAGTCAGGACCAACAGGAGTAATATCCTCGGGAGCAGGCAGGGCATCATCCTTTTGTTCTACGGATACCAGTCCGGTCTTCTTGCGGAAAAGAAGCATGGTTCCAAGTTTGTAGGCCAGCACACCAAACAGCGGTATGTCCCACAAGAAGAAGGTGTAGTCCCTTCCACTGGTGTTGCTGGGAAGATTTTCACTGAAAGATTTTAACAAAAAGCCAGTCCCCAGGTTACAGATTATGGTAGGATTGGAGAAGGACTTCATGAATTCTTGGGCGCAAAGGCTGCAAGATAAACTAGTTTTAAACAGTAATTCAACAGTGCATCATCATTTAATATAAGCTGCACATTTTGGGTAGGTGGAGCAATGGCATTCTCATGGGATGACCCATAAGAATTTCATGTGGGCAGAGTTTTCTCTTTGCATTTACAGTTCCTCTTTATACTCATGAGAACCAAAGGCAGTGCTTCAGGCCACTTTAGACCAGTCTCTTCATATATCTTTCCCAGTCTAGTTTTTAATAGTCTGATTCAAGTGCTCAGCTAGGCGAGAGGAGTGAGGGTGATGTGGACAGTGGAGCTGTAAATTGACTTTAAAAGTCTGGCACAATTTCTTTATAATTTCAACAGTGAAGTGTCCCCCTTTTAAGAATTAATAGTGTGAGGTACCCCAAACCTTGTCACGAATTCTCACAGCGGTGTCTTTGCTACTGTATCTGCAAGTCTGCATTATTTTTAGCATGTGGATTAAGTATCTATCCAAGCTGAAAACAGGCTTTTACCAATACAAATTCTAGGTTATGACATTGCTTTAGCTGGGTGAAGTCTGGATGAATGCTGAGAAATAGCCCTCAAGGGGGAGACAGCTAAATCTTTAGTTTCAACACTGTGAGATGCATTATAAGACAGAAACATTTCACAGTTTTGAAAATAATGCTGAATCAGGGAATTATATTAGATGAGCAAATCGGTCACCATTTAGCATATGTGTTTACCTTACCATATTGGGAAAAATAGTTTAATGGTATGATCTTACTATCCAAGACAATATAGACTGAGTTGCCACAGGGTGTCACCATTGCAGATTGATAGACGTCATAATCCTGATTTAATCTTTTTTTTTTTTTTCCTCATTTTCTGATTCCTCATCCTGCAGACCAGTTACTCTATCAAAATTAAATACGAAGTTGCAATGTGTTTCATCACAGAAATCAGAAGACTGTTTAATCCAGCAGTTTACCAGCCAGATTGTTAGCCTTTGACAGCATATCACTTCTTTTGCTATATGCTTGCACTTTCTCAACTGCTATCTGCTTGCTCATCAAAGGAGAATAATAATTTGATATAGTAACTATTTTTAATTTGTGTGCCTGCTGATATAAAGAGCCCATGCTGTCTGCATAGCTCCCCAAAGTGATGCACTACCACAAATGTATATCTACTGTCCATGCAGATGTTCACTGCTTTGTCCTTTACAAATTCAAATGTCTTAGCAAGTGCTATTGGTTCAGCCACTTATGTTGAAATAACCCCTTCGTCTTTCTTGCATAATTGCAGCACTTAAGTGCATACAGCAGTTCTAGCAACCAGGGATCTTTTTTTTGTTCCTACCACAGCATCCATTTACAAAGTGCTCTAGTTCAACTGTTTGAATCAGAATGTCAGTCAGATGGTTAGTAACAATAATAGTCATGTGGTTCCCTCCCACTGCACTTGTTAACAGAGATGCAGGGTTCAAAACTGGACACTGAATCTTCTCAGAAATTAGTAGCAACCCGTATTTGGTGAATCTTGAAGGAGAGAAATGCTGTGTATTTGTTTTTAGTAAAAGGGCTGCCATTGCATGGGGGATTGCAATTGTAAGTTCTTGTCCTAGGACAATTGGAGCAGTATGTTATGTCATCTGGGTAGCTGCAGCAACTGCTCTCAGGCAAGATGACAATCATTTTGCCACTGGACCCAATGCCGTGCTATAATAAGCCAAAAGTTTATGATTTTGTCCATGCCTTTGTGTAAGCTCTCCTACTGCAAAGCCGCCTTTTACATGACTGAAGAGCATAAATGGCTTTCTGTAATCTGGTAAACCTAAAGTAGGGGCGCTTGCTAAAGCTTCTTTTAACAGAATAAATTAATTTTCCTCACTTTCTCCCAACGGCAAGGTTTCTGGTGTATTCTGGTTTAACAGATTTGTCAGCAGCTTTATTTAAACATAATTTGAAATTCGCTGTTTACAATTTCCTGCCATGCCTAAGAAAGATCTAAGCTGTTTCAGAGTGACTGGACCTGGTGCTTCAGTTACGGCCTTGACACTGGACCTGGTGCTTCAGTTGCGGCCTTGACACATGAAGGTAGTATTTGCCTATTTCCTTGTGATAGTACGTGACACAGATATTTTACATTTTGGTGTCCAACATTGCAGGTTTACTCTCAAGACCTTGTGTTCTTTCTCTGCTAGTTCAGTCAACAGACAATATCCTGTTGGCAGTGCTGCAATATGCCCGGTGCTACAAGTAAATCATCTACTTACTGGTGGGGAAACTGTAAATCTTCCAAGTCTCTCTCTAATATTTTTGAAAATATGGACAGAGATTCTGTATACCCCTGAGGTAGCCTATTTTAAGTGTACTGTTTTCCTTTATGTGCAAAACCAATGATACTGGCAATCAGGTTGTATAGGTATTGAAAAGAAAGCTGAGCACAAGTTTATAAGTAAGAAATAAGTAGCCCACGGTGGTATGTGGCTAAGAATAGTTGCTGGGTTAGGGTCAACTGAATCAGAGGAAAGTATTGCCTGATTTCCTCCTTTTTAAATCCTGCACAAACCTGTAGGCATTTTGGCTAGACTTTTTAATCAGAAGTATGGGAGTGTTGCAACAGCTTCTAATAGGGTTGTTCCCTGTTATAACAAGACTGAAAAACAGGCTGGATTACCTCTTCTTCTTGCTTCAGTTGATATTATGTTCCTCTTGGAAGTAGTTTATTCGTGTCTATTCAAATTGTTACTGGTTCTGTCTATTTTTAAACGGTCATGCCTCATTAGAATGATGTGCCCATGTACTCTTAGGTACCTGCTGCAGTAATTCCTTATCTGTCTGAAGCTGTGATATTTGTGGCTCCTTTAAGTTTACCCTTTCTTCTTCACCTGAGTGCTGTCAGTATGAAGCTTCCTGACTCCTCTGAATCTGTGTTGGTGGGGGTGGGAGGGAAGCATTACCGAAATGCCAGGTACTCCAAATCTCCAGTTGTCTCTGTCTATAAGGACTTTCTCCTCTCCAATGCCCAGTCCCATCACAGTTGAAATAGGGTTGATTGGCAGGGAATGGAGGAGGTCCACTAGTTCAAGCTTGCCTCTCTCCCTCGGTATTCTGCTGTGTTTCGTGGTGGCATTTGCTACCCCTTACCTCAAACCCTTCCTCTGCCTCTTCGCTTCTTTCTCCCCCTTTCAGAATTTATTTTATTTTACATTTGTGTACTGGGAAAGTCCGTCTGGACACGGGTCCTTTTTCAGCGAAGGCCCAGGGAGAAAAGCTCCACAATTAAAATCTAATATTACAATACAGCCAAATCTGAATTACAGGACGCTAAACAGTACAACTATAGTTACAATACATGTTCTTGTGAGACAGACACAAGAACATATATTGTATGGGTATACAGGTTGTGTCATGTATGGTGCATGCATTTATAATTCAACTGATTTTAGTGCTGTATGTATTTAATGAAAAGTGTAAGGTATGGGTAGGAATAGTAAGATAGGGAAAGTGGGGAGAGTGTTATAAGATTTATAGAGAAGGAGTGGATAGGGTACACGTAGTGTTAAGTCCAGAGTCTGAGGAATGGTGAGTAGAATAGTGCTAGCCTGGACATCTAATTTTCAATTCTATAAGTGTTTCTTCTGCTTTAGTCCTTTTTTTCTTGCTGTGTTCTCAGTGCAATGCACAACAAACTTTTTTTGTTTAAATTTTCTAGTTTTTTTCTGCTTGCCAAATAAGGAGCATCTCTTTTAGGGCAGCCTGAATCTGAGGTTATAAATCTTTCTCAAAAACGGAACCCACTGTCTCTGCTGCTGTTTGTATTGCATTTTCAAAGGCAGAAAGCCTTCATTAACTAATTTAAGCCTCTCTAAGTAATCTCCTGGAGACTCAACTTTTTTATTGCTTGCAACTAAGCATTTAGTCTCCTTTATTTATTTAACATTTGTTAACAGGGAAAGTCTGACTTTGAATGAAGCCAATTTTCAGTGGAGGCCCAGGGAGAAATGCTCCAAATGCATGTCTTCCTAACGTGGGAGGAAACCGGAGGAAACCCACACGAATGAAAGGAGGACATGCAGACTCTGGACAGAAGGCACCCCAGCCGAGGATTGAACTGGAGAACCTCTTGCTGTGAGGCAACGCTACCGCTGCACCACTGTGCCATCCTTTTAGGGCACACATTACTGATTGCCTCTAACAGTGCTTCCCATTTCTCTTTTAACAATTCATACTGATTTCCTCTAATCCTTACAGTTGGACCTATCTCTGCTTCCTTAACCAGTTTTCCGTATCTCTCAATAATTCCTCTAATTCTTACAGTTGGACCTATCTCTGCTTCCTTAACCAGCTTTCCGTATATCTCAACAATTCCTCTAATTCTTACTGTTGGACCTATCCCTGCTTCCTTAACCAGCTTTCCGTATATCTCAAGAATAACTATCACTTTCAGTAGGTTACTCAGGTTTGTTAGACTTGGGTCATAGCATTTAATAACTATGCATTTCTTCTCTAAATTTCACATGGCCTCCTTTTATTTTTGGGAAATCTTCAGCTATGTGATGCAAGTGTGTTGGGGTCCAAGGACAATGGACCTGAACTGTTTCTTCTCCTTTACCTGTCAGGTTTTGTCTAAAGGTACCTGTGTTCTAGTCCTTCTTCTTCTTTCTTCATCACTAATTATTTCATTAGTTTTGTGTTTCTATTGTTCTGCTTTGGTGAGTGTGAAATAAGTATTAATAGAATGTTGTTGTCTGATATCTTTTCCCTCTCTCCTATCTGCTTTATTGCCCTGTCCCTTTCCTTTTCCTCTTTCTTGGGACCACATTGTCAGCAAGAGGGGAAGCAGGAGATGGATGAATTTTCCCATTGAAGAAGGCGGGTGGAGGGGTCATAGATGGATAACCATGGTTGATATTCATCTTCAGATGTATTCTCCTCCTGGCCAGACATGTTGCTTCCAGATACTACTAGGTAAAAGTATCCCATGTTTCCTTTTCCTGATGTGGTCTTAAGATCTTTGACTTGTAGCAAGAGTTTCTGGTTTGCATCTTTTAACTCTTCTCTTTTTTTAAAGGCTTCATCATTAAAATAATCCCACTGATTTGTCTTTATTTTGCTTCTGTGTTTTTTCAATAAAGTTTTCCTTAAATTGGATATTTTAGTTGTGGTAATTGTAAAACATAGTCTGCTTTTGTAAAATTATGCCAGTCGGCCAAATACCGGCAATTTAATGCCTCATAATTATACATATGGTGCGCTGGAGTACTTTTACACGCTTACAACCTCTGCTGCATGAGGATTTGTATTTCTTCCTTTTTAGCATTGGCACCATTACTAAACATGGCAGGGGGGCTCTTGGTAATGGGTGCTAACCCTAATGCGGCTCATTCCTCCCTACCCTAACCTATACCTTAAGGTCATTAAAACCTTACCGTAACACTAGCACAACACAAGACAGACTTAGACACACAAACACATGCAAACAACACTGTGTCTATCCCTTAACCTAACTCTTACCCTAAAATCTTACCCTAAAATGCACAAACTCACACATACGCCACCACCCATCCTTCACTCACCTCTGACCCTAACACACACACACTCACCCCCCAACCCCACTTACATGTATTGACCTTTCATTTGACATTCTGTACCATCGCCATATCCACTGTTCAGCCATCTGCACTGTCAACATTAAATCACACCCCTGCGTTTGTTGAACAAGTGTACATTTGGTGAAACACAGGGGAACCATATATATGTGTGTGTGTGTGTGTGTGTGTGTGTGTGTGTGTGTGTGTGTGTGTGTGTGTATACACACACACACACACACACACACACACACACACACACACACACACACACACATACATACATATACATAGTGTGTAATTGTATACAAGGCTAATGACTACTAAGGCCTCCAAAAGTCTAGTTGTGCAACTCAAATGTGTGTAAAAAACAGGAATCCATGCAAGTATGATATGGTGCAAGGCCCAAAAGACAAAATCACTTGAAAAACAGACTGGCCAGCACACAATATAATCAAGTGTGTGTGTGTGTGTGTGTGTGTGTATATATGTATGTGTATGGTATGTATGTATGTATGTATGTATATATATATATATATATATATATATATATATATATATATATATATATATATATATATATATACACCTCTTTGCTGGATGCCCTTTTCTTCCTCTTACCTTCTTCCTGTCTGTCCCAAATCTCCCTCACCAGATTGTCTTCTGCTTTTCTGCACGTGCCCATACCATCGTAATCTGTTTTCTTTGATCTTTTCTGCAATTGGAGCTACTTTGGCTTCTGCTCTTATGTCCTCATTTCGCCGCCTGTCCCGCAGTGTGCATCCTACCACCTTTCTCAGGCACTTAATTTCCATCACCTCTAGCTTCTTCAACTGTTCTGCCTTTACTGCCCAGGTTTCTGTACCATACAGTAGTACTGGTTGCACCACTGTCTTGTAAACCTTACTTTTCAGCTTCTTTGGCATTCTTCTGTCATATACTACACCTGATACTCTGTGCCAGTTGGCTGCAGCCCCTCTGATTCTAGCTTTGACCTCTTCATTCAGACTACCCTTCTCCTCAACCACCCCTCCCAGATACTTGAAGCTGTTTACCTGTTCCACTATCTTCCCATCTATCTCTATTCTCAGCTTCTACTGATTTCCCCAATCTGCTGCCATTACCACTGTCTTATCTGTGCTTAGTTTCATCCCATGTGCCTTCAGATTTGCATTCCATTCTCCTATCCTTTGCTGAAGTTCTAGATCAGAGTCTGCCTGTATTGCCACATCATCTGCATACAGCAGCTTTGTTGCTCTGACCCTTCCAACCTGTTTGCTGATGTAGTCCATTACCAGTATGAACAGCAGTGGGCTCAGAGCTGAACCCTGGTGTACACCCACTCCCACTGGGAACCCCTCAGTGAGGCCAAACACTATTTGTACTTGAGTCACTGGGTCCTTGTACATAGCCTGTACTAATTCTACCAATGTTTCTGGGACTTCAGACCACCGCAGTACTGCCCAGATCAGCTTTCTTGGGACCTTGTCATATGCTTTCTCCAAGTCTAGGAAAGCCCAGTTTGACTCTCTCCTCTTCTCTAGTTTCTTTTCAAGTATCTATCTCAATGCAAACATCGGGTCAATTGTGCTGCATCCTGATCTGAATCTGAACTTTTCATCTCCCATCTTACATTCTACTATTCTGCGTATCCGTTTATCAATCACCCTCTCCAGAACTTTCATGCAATGTGGTAGGAGTTTGATGCCTCTGTACTGTCCACAGTTGTGGATCTTGTACACTGGCACGAGTATGCTTATTCTCCAGTCATCTGGAATACGCCTTTCTCTCCACACTGCAATTAGTACCCTCAGGAGCCATTTCTCCCCTAGCTCACCCAGCATCTTTATCCTATCTGATGTGACCTCATCTGAGCCTGCTGCTTTCCCTGACTTCATTTTCCTTAGTGCTGCTCTTACTTCTTCTAAGCTGGGCTCCTCTTCTACTCTCATTGTAGGCTGTTTCTGGGGCAGTACGGCTTCTGTGGGGTTTTCTTCATTCAGAAGCTGCTGGAAATACTCCTTCCATCTGCCTTTGTCCTGTGGGCTGGTAAGCAGGTTGTTGCTGGAATCCCTTATGAAGGGTGTCTGACTATCTTCTTTATCATTCTGTCTTTGCCTTGCAACCTGGTACAGTTTCTTTCTGCCCCTTACTGAGTCACTTTCCAGAAGCTGATAGAGTGCTTCTGATGCCCTATTCTTTGCTATTGCAAATTCTTTCTTAGTTTCTTTGTTAGCCAACCAGTAGTCCTTCTAGCTTGGTCAGTCTTTTCAATCTCCCTCTTCTTCCTGCACTCCTTCTTTCTTTTGATTACTTCCTGCACTTCTGCATTCCACCACCAGCTTTCCTTATGTACCTTATTTCCATACCTGGCTCGGCCACATATCTTTTCTGTAGTCCTAACACATGCTGTTTTTAGGCACTGCCACCCTTCTTCAACTCCACCTATTTCCTCCTCTTCTTGGGGTGCGAGAGCCCTGAGTAATTCCTTGAACTGCTGTACTTTCTCTCCAGGTCTTCAGCCTGGTCTCTGTTGACCTTAGAGCCTTCTCTGACCACTGCTTGCAGCTGATTTTGGTAACTACTGGTTTATGCTGTGAACCGACAGTTTCACTGGGGATGACTTTGCAATCCTGGATTCTACCCCAGTGCCTTTTCCTTACTAGGAGGAAGTCTACCTGAGTTGCATGTTGGCTACTCTTGTATATGATCTTGTGACTGTCTCTCTTTCTGAACCATGTGTTGGCTACTATCAAGCCATTTGCCAGACAGAAGTCTAGAATGGCTTCTCCTTTATTCCTATTGCTCCACCCATGTGGACCCAGGCAGTCCTCATATCCTGTTGTGTCTGTCCCGATATGTGCATTTAAGTCACCCATTATCAACACCAATTCATGTTGTCCTTTATCTAGTAGGTTCTGCAACTGCTGTCTGAATGCACTCTTTTCCTCACTTTCACAACCCTGCTGTGGGGCATAGGCTGAGATTATGAATACTGTCTTATCATTACACTGGAGTCTGATTGCCATGAGTTTGTCATTAATTCTGATGATATCCTTTACTGACTTCTGAAGCCTCTGTCTCACCACAATTCCTACACCATTTCTAGCCTGTCCACCACCTGAGTAGTAGAGTCTGGATCCCAAGCCAAGTGGCTTTGTTGCACTGCCCTTCCATCTCGTCTCTTGGATACATAGGATGTCCAGCCTCCTCCGTATCATCATGTCATCCACTTCTAAGCTGCATCCTGTCAGTGAACCTACATTAAGCGTAGCAATTCTCACTTCATGTTTGGCAGGTTGGCTGGTTTTATGTCCAGCTTTCACTCAACAGAGCTTATCCCAGGTAAACCAGGCTGGGCAACTAGACACCGGCCAGCCAGTAGCCTACTGACCCAGGGCTGCTGGGCTTTTATGGCGGGCACCCACTGGCCAATAGGGGCACATATACCTCTCCCACCGCTAGCATGGGTCCCTGACATGGGTCAGCGAGTAGGCCGGGTCCTCAACCCACTTATCACCGGTAACGACACATGCCCATTTTTTTGGCGACAGTCAACATGACCGAATCACCTAGAGCCATATTTTACACCGTCAAGTGGCTAGCCCTGCCACGGCGTGCAGTTTGTTATCTGTGTTCTCCTATCTTGAGGATACTGTGCACCACAATAGATGCCCAAAGTGGTTGGTCTTTTTACAACTCTCAAAACCCCCCCACCCCCCCCCCTTTGGGCACCATGTAGAG